>NC_050198.1:44601161-44875447 GCF_004126475.2 Phyllostomus discolor
TGTGCATGGATTGGAAGGATCAACATCATCAAAATGTCCATATTACCAAAAGCAATTTATAGATTCTGCACAATCCTTATTAAAATATCAATGACATATTTTACAAATCCAAAAAAAAAACATTTCAATGATTTATATGGAATGATACATGACCCCAATTAGCCACGGCAATATTGAGAGAGTAGAACAAAGTAGGAAGGATCACAATATCTGATATCAAAGCATATTATAAGGCCACTATTATCAAAACAGTATGGTAATGGCACAGGAACACACACACAGAACATTGGAACAGATTAGAAAGCCCAGGAATAAACCCAAGTCATCATGATCAATTAATATTTGACAAAGGGTGCAGAAACATTAAATGGAGTAAAAACAGCCTATTCAATAAATGGTGCTGGGCAATCTGAACAGCTACAAGTGAATAAATGAAACTCAACCACCAGCTTACATCATACACATAAATAAATTCAAGGTGGATAAAAACTTAAATATAAGTCATGACACCCAAAAGGCCAAAAAGAGAATAGAGGAATGAAATCTCAGACATTACACCCAGGAATATTTTCACTGATCTATCCCCCAGAGCAAGGAACATAAAGGGGGTAAAAAAACAAATGGGACCTCATCAAAATAAAAAGCTTCTGCATGGCTAGAGAAAACCTCATTAAAATGAAAAGTGAAACAACTATGTAGGAAAGCATATTAGCAAATGATACCTGGAAAAGGGTGTGGCCTCCAAAATATATAAAGCACTCACATGTCTCTACTTCAGGAAGACAAACAACTCAGTTAAAAAATGGACAAAGGGGAATTCTGGCCAAGATGGAGGCATAGGTAGACATACTGTGCCTCCTCCCACAACCAAAATATGGACAACAAAAATTTAGAAACAAACAAACAAACAAAAAAACAATACTAACAGAAAATTGAACTGTATGGAACTCTGATAAACCAAGAATTAAAGTAGCCACATTAATCCAGAGCAGTAGGAGGGGCGGAGTCTGGCAGCCAGTTGGAGAGGTGTCACGGCAAAAAAAAGATGTGGCTGGTGGACCTGGGTGCTCAAGGCTGCAGCAGGAGGACCCAGAGATGTGGCAGATTGTGGAGGAGTGCGTGCATGTAAGGTGGCTGCCGGACTGGGTGGTCCCACATTCACACGCAGATGAAACAGGCAAAACTGGGGAACAAGATAGACCGCGCAACCCAAGGTTCCAACACTGGGGCACAAAGCCTCAAAACAAAAACTGAAAACACGTGTGGGGGTTGAGGTGCTGGGAGGAACTCCCAGACTCACAGGAGAGTTCATTGGAGAGACCCACAGGGTCCTAGAATGTACACAAACCTAGTCACATGGGAATCAGCACCAGAAGGGCCCAATTTGCTTGGGGTAAGTGGTGGAAGTGACTGAAATCCAGCAGAGAGCACAGCAAGTGCCATTGTTCCCTCTCAGATCCTTGCCCCACAGAGAGCATCACAACACAGAGACTGGGTTGCCCCACCCTGGTGAACACCTAAGGATCCAGCCCTCACTATGTAACAGGCACACAAAGACAAAAAAAAAAAAAAAAAAAAGGCCCAAACGAAAGAACAGATCAAACTCCAGAAAAAATACAACCAAGTGATGATGAGAGAGCCAACCTATCAGATGCACAGTTCAAAGCACTGGTGATCAGGATGCTCACAGAATTGGTTGCATTTGGTCGCAAATTAAATGAAAAAAAATGAAGGCTACACTAAGTGAAATGAAGGAAAATGCATAGGAAAGCAATAGTGATGGGAAGAAAACTGGGACTCAAATCAGTGGAGTGGTCCAGAAGGAAGAAAAAAACATTCAATCAGAAAAGAATGAAGAAATAAGAATTCAAAAAAAAAAAAATGAGAGGCTTAGGAACTTCCAGGACATCTTGAAACCTTCCAACATCTGAATTATAGGGATACCAGAAGGGTAAGACGAGAAGCAACAAGTGGAAAAGTTATTTGAACAAATGATAAAGGAGAACTTCCTCAATCTGGCAAAGGAAATGGGCTTCCGGGAAGTCTAGGAAGCTCAGAGAGTCCCAAAGAAGTTGGACTCAAGGAGGAACACACCAAGGTACATCATAATTACATTAGCTAAGATTGAAATGAAGGAGAGAATCCTAGAAGCAGCAGAAGATAAGGAGTCAGTTACTTACAAAGGAGTTCCCATCAGACTGTCAGCTGATTTCTCAAAAGAGACCTTACAGGCAAGAAGGGGCTGGAAAGAAGTATTCCAAGTCATGAAAGACAAGGACTTACATCCCAGATTGCTCTATCCAGCAAAGTTTTCATTTAGAATGGAAGGGCAGATAAAGTGCTTCTCAGATAAGGTCAAGTTAAAAGAATACATCATCACCAAGCCCTTATTATATGAAATATTAAAGGGACTTATCTAAGAAAAAGAAGATAAAAAATGTGTACAGTAAAAGGACAGCAAACTCACAATTATTAACAACCACACCTAAAATGAAGACAAAAACTAAGCAAACAACTAGAACAGGAACAGAACCACAGAAATGGAGATCACAAGGAAAGTTATCAACAGGGGAGTGGTAGGGGGGAGAAGGGGAAAAGGTACAAAGAATAAGTATCATAGATGGTAGGTATAAAATAGTCAGGGGAGGGTAAGAATAGTATGGGAAATGTAGAAGCTAAAGAACTTATAAGTATGATGCACTGACATGAATTAAAGGGGGGAATGTGGATGGGAGAGGGTGTGCAGGGTGGAGAGGACTGAAAGGGTTGAAATGGGCAACTGTAATGGCATAATCAACAAAATATATTTTTAGAAAATGGGCAAAGGCCCTGGCTGGTGTAGCTCCTAGTGGAGTGAGTGCCAGCCCTGACCAAATGGTTGCTGGTTTGATCCCCAGTCAGGACACATGCTAGGTTGCAGGCCAGGTCCCCAGTTGGGGGCATGTGAGAGGCAATCACACATTGATGTTTCTCTCCCTCTTGTTCTCACTCCCTTCCCCTTTCTCTAAAAATAAATAAGTAAAATATTTTTAAAAATGGGCAAAGGACTTCAACAGACAGTTCTCCAATGAGGACATAGGGAGGGTCCAGAGACATATGAAAAGATACTCAGCATCACTAGCCATCAAAGAGATGCAAATTAAAACCACAATGAGATACTTATTACTGATGACAATGGCCATCATAAACAAATAAAGAAACAAGCATTGGAGAAGTTGTGGAGAAAAGGAAACCCTAGTGCACTGTTGTTGGGAATGCAGACTGATGCAGCCACTGTGGAAAACACTATGGAATTTCCTAAGAAAACTAAAAATGAAACTACCAAAAGGCTCAGCAATTCCACTGCTGGGCTTATGCACTTAGAGTCATGAAACACCAGTCCAAAAGAACCTATGCACCCCAATGTTCATAGCAGCACAATTCACCATAGCCAAGTTTTTGAAGTAACCTCAGAGCCCATCAGTAAATGAATGGACCAAAATCTATGGTATATTTACACAATAGAATACTATGCAGTAGAAAGAAAGAAGGAGCTCTCTTTGCAACAGCATAAATGGAGCTGGAGAGCATTATGCTAAGTCAAACAAGCCAAACAGTGGAAGAGAAATACCATATGATGTCACCTATAAGTGGAACCTAATCAACAAAACAAACAGACAAGGAAAATACAACCAAAGCCATTGAAATACAAAATAATCTGACAGTAAACAGGGAGCAGGAGGAGGGGGAAAGATAATAGGGGATAATGAGGAGGCATTAAGTAACATGTATAATCAACAAATGAACAAAGCCAAAGGTGGTGGGATGGAGGGTGGTAGGTGGGGAGGGGTGGGGCAGTGGGGTTTGGTAAGGTGAAAATGGAGACAATTGTACTTGAACAACAAAAAAAATAAATAAATAAAACTTTTTTTAAAAAGTCACTTCCAATATCCCACACAACCATATTTTCACTGATACATCCCCTAGGGCAAGGGTTATAAAGAAAGAATAAACAAATGTGAGTACATCAAAGAAAAAAGCTTTGACACACCTAAAGAAAGCATCAATAAAATGGAAAGGGATCTAACTGTATGAGAAAACATATTTGCCAATGATACCTCAGACAAGGGTTTGATCTCCAAAATATATAAAGAACTCAGATGAATTCATTACCAAAAAGACCAACAATCCAATTTAAAAATGTGCAAAGGACCTTGTTTTGCAGACTGTCAAGGCCTGGCAGTTCCACTCTAACTTCAGGAAGATGGAAGAAAACTCACGGAGCTGTGTGGATGCTTGACATACCTTTGTTCAAGGTTGGTTAAACATGCATGCTGCAAGCTGCACGTCTCTAGTGAGAAGCCCCTACTAAATACTAGAGTTGAAAAAAGCCAGCTTCCAGCCAGGAAATTATATAATATATCAAATTCTGTGCATTTCATGTTATGGGAACAGTTCATCAGACCCAGTATCAAGGCCATGAGGACACTACCTATCAACTCCCTTCAAAGCTATGGGAACACTGCTTTCCTGAGTTACCCAGACAGCTGGATGAGGCAGTCAGACTTCCTCCGCTTACCCTATAGACCTGAACAAACCCTTCTCAAAGGAACACATACAAAAGGCCCAGAGATATATAAAAGGATGCTCAGGATCACTAGCATACAGAGAGATGCAAATTAAAACCACACTGAGATACCACTTCACACCCGTGAGAATGGCCATCATAAACAAACCAACAAACAAGTGCTGGCAAGGTTGTGGAAGAAGGGAAATCCTAGTACATTGTAGGTGGGAATTCAGACTGGTGTAGCCATTATGGAAAACAGTATGGAATTTCCTCAGAAAACTAAGAGTTAAACTACCTTTTGACTCGGCAATTCCACTGAAGGAGATACACTTTAAGAGCTCTGAAACACCAATTCAAAAGAACCAATGCACCCCAACATTCATAGCAACACAATTTACTATAACCAATGCTGGAAGCAACCTAAATGCCCATAAGTCAATGAGTGGATTAAAAAAACTATGGTACATTTACATGATGGAATACTATGCAGCAGAAAGAAAGAAGGAGCCCACACCCTTTGTGACAGCATGGATGAAACTGGAGAGCATTATGCTAATCGAAGTAAGCCAGGCAGTGAAAGACAAATTCCATATGATCTCACCTATAAGTGGAATCTGATCAACAAAATAAACAATCAAGAAAAGTATAAACAGATACATTAAAATAAAGAACAGACTGATCATAATCAGAGTGGAGGATGAAAAGTGATAATGGGGAAAATAGGGGAAGGTTCGTCAAGGAATATGTATAAAGGACACATGGAGAAAGTCAAAGGGGGTAGGATCGAGGGTGGGAAGCAAGGATGGGTGGGGTGGGGGAGTGGAAGAGGGACAATGAAGACGACTGTACTTGAAAAACAATTAATTAATTAATTAATTAATTAGTTAATTAAAAAGAAAATCAAGAGCAAAAGACTGAAAAGAATGAAAAGTTAACCCTTAGATTGAGGCAAAAGGTTTCCAACATATATATCTGAGAAAGGGCTTATGTCCCAAATAGATAGAGAATTCCAACTCAATATAAAAATTATAGTCTCTCAATAGGGAAAAAAATAGGTGAAATACTTGAACAAGCACAAAAAGAAAAATGTATCCAAATGGCTTATCAAGATATGAAAAAATACTGGACATTATTATTCATAAAAATACACAGTAGACTACAAGGTGTTAATACTACACTAAACAAAAAAAAAACAAACAACAGCAACATAAAACCACAAATGTTGGACAGGACATGACAGTCAGAATTCTCTTATAGTACAGATGTGAATAATAATATATATGTTCATGAGAAAGAAATACTAAACTGTTCATGATAGTACTATTCTAAAATCACCAGTAAGCTGAGCAATGGTTAATGGTAAAATAAATGACAACATTTTCTTATAATGGAATTGTAAGCAGCAATAAGAATGAACAAGGCAACTACATGCAAAAATATGTATAATTTATAAACAGCAGATATTAAAGAAGCTATATAGGAAAGACTTTAAAAAACTAGTGTATCATCTCCCAGGTCTTATTTTCTAAATGCATAATAACAAATATATATTTCAAACTCAGTTCATATTTAACACATCCTTTCATAACTTGCTCTGTTTCTCTTAAATTCAGTTTAGATACATTTCCTTGTCAATATTTATCAATCTATGTCATTATTTTCAAGTTATTTGTAATCTGTATGGATGTATCAATTTATTTCACTGCTCTTTATTGAACATAAGCTCTTTTAGCTAACACGATAGCATGACATGATGTTTCCATGGGGAGTCCAGGCTGAGAGAAGTTAAAATTTCCTTTATAAAGACAAGACAATTTTACTATATTCTTTCATTTCCAGTCATATTGCTATCTAATCATAGTCCTTCAATAAGAAATTTTCTAACACTAATGAAGGTGATACAGCAGAAAATTATAAGAACCACATAAATATTCTTCTAAGACAACTGTACTGCCAGTGCATCTTAAATTTAAGGGCATTTTATTTCCCTTGGTTGACTCTAATACATGATCCTTTTTTAAAAAAATCTGTACCATCCAGGTAGCTAGACCATGACACTTGGCAGGGATTTTCTTTTAGAATCAAGTTGATACACAAGTTTTAAGACAGCTATCTTCCAAGTTGTTTTCAGTTCCACAGGAAACAAAGCCCACTCTTTGGTTAAGGTATCAAAAGTAGAAAAGTGTTATGTGGCTTGGCTTTCACATTGCAAGCTGCTCACATTGCAATTTGTAAAAACTTAGTCCTGATGCAAACCAGGAATCGTTGTAAGAAAACAAGACATACAGGTGACACACAGGAGATTAGAAGCTTTCTGTAATCACTAGAAGCTTCTTTCATGTAACCCTAAAAAATCAACTCTCTTGATAAATAGTGATAAAGAGAAATCTTTATGCAGCTAGAATCTCCACTGACCAATAAACTTTTTCTATGAGGAGTAAAAAATGAAAAAACTACACACAGGCAAATAACTGCTTCTGTTTGGTAGGAACTTACTTCTTGTGATCACAAATATTTTACTAAATACATTTTATCTTGATGTGTGAGTTTGAGGAGTAGGGCAGGGGGGAAGGACACAAAAGTGTCACATTCATACTTAGGCCTTTTGACCCCCATTATGCACATCCATTCATTCCAACATCAACCCATTTAATAAATTATAACTGCTGGGTGGATTTATTAAACTCTAACAAATTCAGAGAATTTATTAAAGGGAAAAGGCTTAAACTACTACCAATATGCAGGTGGTTAAAACTGAGTAAGTGCTACATTTTGAACCCCTCAAGATTCTCAGTTTAGAGACTAATCGTTGGGAAATTCCCTGCCTGGTTTCAGGAGCTGTAATGCATGCCCCCCCTCCCCCGCTCCCATGGCTAAGGCTGAGTGAGTGACCTTCAGACCATCTTCAGACCATAAGCCACTAAGGAGACAAAGCTTATCTCCCTGGCAGGGATGCCACATCTGCCTCTTTTACTTCACCCTGCCTGGCACCCAATGCTTGATCAGTTCTCCAATGATGGGTAAGATTCCTCAAGGGAGGGATGACCTAAGGCAGGCATGATCATGGGGGTGCCCAGGGAAGGACTTGAGAGCTACAGAAAAGGGGTGATGGACACTCGCCCCTTGGCTTTGACATAGCCTGAGTCCTCATTCTGTCTGCAAGTAGTCTCCTAATCTCTTGGCTGCCTTACTTCCCCTGCCTGACTTAAACATGAAACAATGCCCTAAGCCTTAAACAATGCCAGTGGTGAGTGCCACCCTATGCTGGAAAGGGCAGGTTCCCTAGGGCAATCATTCCTAAGAAAGAATATGTAAAATCCTGTGAAACCTGCTTTGTTTAGAATGCTCTCAATTAAATGATAAGGATCCAAGCAGGAAGTGAATTTGTTCCCCAAAGTTTTATGATCATTTAGCTATCTTACCCTGACTCAAAATAGGCCCTCAGAGTTCTTGGTATGTTATCTATTGTTTGATCCTTACTGCCTGATAATGATTAATGAGCTTTATTTATATACCCTGTATTCCTATGCAAATTGAATCCAATAAAAGCCTCTCTAGGCAAGGGTCTAGACCCTCTCCCCTTGAGAGAGTGGCCCTGCTATCCCTTTTCCTCCACAATACTCAGTAGCCCGTGTGAATTTATTTTTTCTCATCCATAACGCCAGGGATACCGTGGGTTGGTGTCTGCATCAAGTAATAACTATTTTGAGAAATAGTGAAAGTATTAGCAAAATATTCATAGCAACAACATTTTATATAAAGTTCAGGAGTTTTGTGGACCAGGTTTAATAAAATTATGTTTATTTCAATAAAAAACAATCCATACAATGATAGAGTCACATGGTATTTTGTATTCATACTGTAAAAAAAAAAATCCTTTCCCAAGCATGTTTATTGAATTTATTTATTTTTTAAATTTATTTTAATTTTTTACTTTTTAACACCTTTCTTATTGTTGTCCAAGTTGTTTTCTGGCTTTGCCCCAACCTGTCCCCACCACCCCAGCCCTCCCCACCTCCTTTCCCTGTTTCCACGCTGCCATTATTATTGTCCACATGTCCTTTATATTTGTTCCTGTAACCTTCCACCCTTTTCTGCCATGACCACCTCCACTATTCCCTCTGGTCACTGTCAGCCTGATCTCAATTTAAGGGTCTTTGGTTATATTTTGTTTGCTTGTTCATTTTGTTGATTAGGTCCCTGTTAATGGAGAGATTACGTGGAATTCGTCCTTCTCTGCCTGGCTTATTTCACTTACCATAACGCTCTCCAGTACTTTCCATGCTGTAGCAAAGTGTAGGAACTTCTTTCTTTCTGCTATGTAGTATTCCACTGCATAAATGTACCATGTTTTTTTTTTTTTATCCATTTATTTACTGATGGGAACTTAGGTTGCTTCCAGCATTTGGCTACTGTAAATTGTGCTGCTATGAACATTGATGTGCACAGATTCCTTTGGATTAGTGTTTCAGGGTTCTTAGGATATAATCCTAGCAGTGCTATTGGTGAGTAAAAAGGCATTCCCATTTTTAGTTTTCTGAGGAAATTTCATATTGTTTTTCACAGTGGCTGCACCAGTCTGCAATCCCAGCAACAGTTCACTAGGCTTTCCTTTTCTCCACAACCTCTCCAAAACTTGTTGTTTGTTGATTTGATTATGATGGCCATTCTGACTGGTGTGAAGTGGTATCTCATTGTGGTTTTAATTTGCTCTTCTCTGATGCCTAGAAGTACTGAGCATCTTTTGATATGTCTCCGGGCTCTCTGTATGTCCTTCTTACAGAAGTGTCTATTCAAATCCTTTGCCCATTTTTTAAATGGGTTTCTTGTTTACTTAGAGTGGAGTCACGTGAGTTCTTTATATATTTTGGAGATCAAACCCTTGTCTGAAGTATCATTGACAAATAGGTCTTCCCATATGGTTCATTCTCTTTTCATTTTAATACTGTTTTCTTTAGCCATGCAGAAGCTTTCTATTTTGATGAGATCCCATTTATTTATTCTTTTTTTAATTTTTAAATATATTTTATTGATTATGCTATTACAGTTGTCCCATTCCCCCCTTCTCTCCCTTCCACCCTGTACTCCCTCTCCCACCCACATTCCCCCCCTTTAGTTCATGTCCATGTGTCATACTTATGAGTTCTTTAGCTTCCACATTTCTGGTACTATTCTTGCTCTCCCCCTATCTTTTTTCAACCTACATTCTATGTTACTTATTCTCTATACCTTTTCCCCCTCTCTCCTCCTCCCACCCCCTTGTTGCTAACCCTCCATGTGACCTCCATTTCTGTGGTTCTGTTCCTGTTCTAGTTGTTTGCTTAGTTTCTTTTGGTTTTGCTTTAGGTGTGGTTGTTCATAATTGTGAGTTTGCTGTCCATTTACTATACATGTCTTTTCTTTATCTTCTTTTCTTAGATAAGTCCTTTTAACATTTCATAAAATAAGGGCTTGGTGATGATGAACTCCTTTAACTTGACCTTATCTGAGAAGCACTTTATCTGCCCTTCCATTCTAAATGAGAGCTTTGCTGGATAGAGCAATCTGGGATGTAGGTCCTTGTCTTTCATGACTTGGAATATTTCTTTCCAGCCCCTTCTTGCCTGTAAGGTCTCTTTTGAGAAATCAGCTGACAGTCTGATGGGAACTCCTTCATAGGTTACTGTCCCCTTATCTCTTGCTGCTTCTAGGATTCTCTCCTTCGTTTTTACCTTGGCTAATGTAATTATGATGTGCCTTGGTATGTTTCTTCTTGGGTCCAACGTCTTTGGGACTCTCTGAGCTTCCTGGATTTCTTGGAAGACTATTTCTTTTGCCAGATTGGGGAAGTTCTCCTTTATTATCTGTTCAAATATGTGCTCAATTTGTTGCTTTCCCTCTTCCCCTTCTGGTACCCCTATAATTCGGATGTTGGAACATTTAAAGATGTCCTGGAGGTTCCTAAGCTTCTCCTCGTTTTTTTTTGAATTCTTATTTCATCATGCTTTCCTACTTGGTTGATTCTATCTACCTTCTGGTCCACTGTATTGTTTTGAGACTCAGTTTCCTTCCCTTCACTATTGGCTCTCCTCCATATACCTTCCTGCATCTCTTTTATGGTAACCTGCATCTTTTCATCTAATTTACGCCCAAAATCAACCAATTCCGTGAGCTTTCTGATCACCAGTGTTTTGAACTGTGCATCTGATAGGTTAGCTATTTCTTAGTCGCTCAAAAGGATGAGTTCTGGGGCACTGATTTGTTCTTCTATTTGAGCCATCTCTCTCTCTCTCTCTCTCTCTCTTTTTCTTTTCTTTTTTTTTTTTTTTGGTCTGGTTGCTCTTGTTACGGTGAGGGGCGGAGCCTTAGGTGTTCACCGGGGCTGGGCACCCCAGTCGCTAGATTGTGACGTTATATGTGGGGGCGGGGGCGGGAGTGGGGAACAGGAGGAAACAATGGCGGTAGTTCCGTTCTCCTGGGGTCTCAGTCCTTTCTCTGGGATCCTGGGCTGCAAGCTCTGCCCTGGTCTACAATCGCTGCCTCACTGGGTCCGCCAGCTGCAGCTTGCATACTGAGGGACCACCACTGCGTTCTTGCGCGCCAGATGGCTTTCACACCGATTTTGCACCAAGTTTTCCCCAACCTCCGCGCACCGCCGACCCGCACCCGCCCGGCTCATCCTCTCCTACCAGTCTGGATGTACGGGTCTACTTCAGCTTCTTGGCTGTCCAACTTCCATCCAGATAAACCCTCTGTCAGTTCTGAGTGTTATTCTAGCTGCAAATTGTTGTTGTTCTAATCTTGGTTGTGTGAGGAGATACAGTGCGTCCACCTATTCCTCCATCTTGCTGGAAGTCCTCCCATTTATTTATTCTTTCATTATGTCTCTTGCTCTAGGAGATATATAATAAAGATGTTGCTGCGTGAAATGTCTGATATTTCCTGCATATGTTCTCCTCTAGGATTTTGTGGTGTCATGACTTATATTTAAATCTTTTATCCACTTTGAATTTATGTTTGTGTGTAGTGTAATGTGGTGGTCATGTTTCATTTTTTCCATGTAGGTGTCCAGCTCTCCCAACAGCATTTGTTGAAGAGGCTATTTTTACTCCATTGTATGCTTTTGTACCCTTTGTGAAATATTAATTGACTCTAGAGACTTGGGTTTATTCCTGGACTCTCTATTCTGTTCCATTGGTCCATGTGGGTGTTCTTATGCCAGTACCAGGCTGTCTTGACTACAGTGGCCTTGTAATATACTTTGATATCAAGTGTTGTGATCCCTCCTACTTTTCTTTTCTTTTCCTTCTTAAAATTGCTGCAGCTATTCAGGGTCATTTATGGTTCCATACCAATTTTTGAAGTGCTTGCCCTATCTATGTGAAATATGCCATTGTTACTTTTAAAGGGATTGCAATGAATCTATAAATTGCTTTGGGTAGTATGGACATTTTGATGATGTTAATTCTGCCAATTCAATAACATCATATATGTTTCCATTTGTTTGTGTCTTCCTTAATTTCTTTCTTCAGTGTTGTGTACTTTCCTGAGTACAGGTCTTTTACCTCCTTGGTTAGGTTTATTCTGAGGTACTTTATTTTCCTTTTTGCTGCATGAAATGGAATTTGTTTCTTGGTTTTGGTTTCTGATATTTCATTGTTGGTATACAAAAATGCCTTTGGATTCTGAATACTGACTTTGTATCCTGCTCTTTTGCCAAATTCATTTATTAGGTTGAGCAGTTTTGGGTGGGGTCTATAAAATTTTCTATCTACGCTGTCATGTCATCTTCAAATAATGACAGTTTTGTTTCCTCTTTTCTGATTGGATGCATTTTATTTCCTTTTCTTGTGTGATTGCTGTGGCTAGGACTTCCAATACTATGCTCAATAGAAGTGCTAAAAGTGTACAACCTTGTCTTGTTTATGATCTTAATGGAAAATTTTTCAGTTTTTGCTCATTGAGTATGATATTGGCTGTAGGTCTCTCATATATGGTCTTTATTATGTTGAGGAATGTTCCCTCTATTTCCACTTTGCTGTTTTACTCATAAATGTGTGATGTACCTTATAAAATATTTTTCCCCATCTATTGATAAAATCATGTGATTTTTGCCTTTTGTTTTCTTTATGTGATGTATTATGTTTATTGATTTACAAATAATGTACCATCCTTGCGTCCTTGGGATGAATCCCATTTGGTCATGGGGTACGACCTTTTTAATGTATCATTGGGTGCGGTTTGCCAATATTTTGTTGAGGATTTTAGTGTCTATGTTCATCAGCGATATTGGCCTGAAGTTTTCTTTCTTTGTTTTGTCTTTACCTGGTTTTGGGGTTAGGATGATTCTGGCTTCATAAATAGAGTTTAGGAGTCTTCCATATTCCTGTAATTCTTGGTGTAGTCTGAGAAGGATAGGGGTTAGCTTTTCCTTAAATGCTTTGTACAGTTCTCTTCTGAAACCATTCCATCTTGGGCTTTGTGTGTTGGGAGTTTTTTAATTACTGCTTCAATTTTGTCAACTGTTATTGGTGTGCACAGACTTTCTGCTTCTTGAGTTTTGTAAGATTATATTTTTCTAGATATTCGTCTATTTCACCTAGGTTGTCCATTTTTTTGGCATAATTCTTCACAGTAATTTCTTATATTTCTTTGTATTTCTGTGGTATCAATTGTAATCTCTCCTCTTTCATTTCTGATTGTGTTTATTTGTGTCCTATCTCTTTTTTTCTTCATCAGTCTTCTTTAAGTTTTGTCAATTTTGTCTATCATTTTAAAGAAAAAGATCTTGGATTTATTGATCCTTAGAATTGCACTTTTAGTCTCTAACTCATTTAATTCTGCTGTATCCTTTGTTATTTTCTTCCTTCTACTTGCTCTGGGATGTGTTTGTTGTTGGTTTCTTCAGTTTTTGTAGGTGTAGGTTTAGTTTGTTTATTGGAACTGTTTCTATGTTTTTTTCAGGTAGGCTGTATTGCTGAGAAATCTCCTCTCAGGACTGCCTTCACCATGCCTCATCACTTTTGGGAGCTGTGAGGTAATTTTCATTTGTTTCCAGAAACTTTTTCATTTCTTCCTAGATCTCATTATGACCCATTAATTGTTTAAGAGCATGCTAGTGAATCTCCATGAGTTTGAGTGTTTTGGGGTTATTTTCTTGAGGTTAGTTTCTAGTTTCAGTCACTTGTGGTCAGAGAAAATGTTTGTTTTGTGTCCTATCATGTCATGTGTCTTTAAAAAAGTTCCATGTGCATTTGAAAAGAATGTGTATTTTGCTCTTTTGGGGCAGAAGGTTCTATATATTTCAGTTAAGTTCATTTGATCTAGGACTTGTTCAATGCCACAATATCTTTGCTGATATTTTGTTTGGAAGATGTATCCATTTTTGACAGTGGGGTATTGAAACCCCCTAGTATAATTGTATTGCTGTCAATGTCTTTCTTGAAGGCCTCCAAAATTTTCCTTATGTGTTTGAGTGCATCTATGTTTCGTGCATATATATTTACAATGTTTATGTCTTCTTGGTGGATTCTTCCTTTGAATATTATGAAGTGACCTTCTGGTTCTCTTTAAGGTCCTTGTTTTGAAGCCTATTTTGTCGATATGAGTATTGCCACACTGGCTTTCTTTTTCCTGTCCATTTGCTTGGAATATTTGTTTCCAATGCTTTACTTTCAGTCTGTGTAGGTTTTTTATTTTGAGGTGGGTCTCTTGTAGGTAGCATATGTGTGGGTCATGCTTTCTTATCCTTTCATCTGTTCTGTGTGTTTTGATTGGAGCATTTAATCCATTTACATTTAAGGTTATAATTAATAGGTACATATTCATTGCCCTTTTATTGTACCTGTGTTCTTCTCTTTCTCACTGTTTTCCTTCTTTTTCTTAAAGCAGTTCCTTTAGAATATCTTCCAGGGCTTGTTGGTTGAGGTGTATTCTTTTAGACTGCTTTTGTCTAGGAAACTCCTTATTTAGCTTTCCATTTTAATTGAGAGCCTTGTTGGATAAAGTAGTCTTGGTTGCAGGCTTCTAGTTTTCATTACTTGGAATATTTGTTGTCATTCTCTTCTAGCTTGGAGCATTTCCATTGAGAAGTCAACTGTTAGCCTTATCAGGGCTCCCTTGTATGTTACTTCCTGTTTCTCTCTTACTGCTTTTAAGATTCTCTTTCTCTCAGAAGTTTGTCATTTTAATCATGATGTGTCTTGGAGTAGGCTTCTTTGAGTTCCTCTTAATTGGGATTCTGTGTTTCCTGGATTTTTGTGACATTTTCTTTCTTCAAATTAGGGAAGTTTTCCATCACTACTTTTTTTTAAAAATGTGATTAAGACACCAGCCTGCAGTGTCTGCATCAATATAGATGAAATGAGACATTCACATGGACTACCAAGTCCAGTGGAGGAAAAGGGACAGCATGGCTTTTCTCTCAAGGGGAAAAAAAGCCTGGGCCCTTGCTTCAGTGACCTTTTATTGTCTTACTGGGCACATTATATGAAGGTCCTCATTAACTATGTACAGACTCGCTCTAGGTGGTTACATTATACAGAAAACAAAGGAGCCAATGCTGCTAATCACATCACAAAAAAGAGATATTTGGAAATGAAAAGGCAAAAGTGGTTGAACTGGTTACACTCTTCCTTAGAAGGTTTAACATGGATTTTAGGAAGTTACTTTGCAGTAAATGTCCCCAGTTCAGGGTGAGGGAGTTTTTTAGCAAGAACAAAACTCAAAGCAGCCTAGGCACATTGCAGGCCTGATTCCCCATGGGAGAACCTATCTGTGGGCATGGGTCCTGTGCATCTCTGAGTGGGCACTGGTCCCATGCCATGCATAATGGTCTCCTACAAAGATGTTTTCTAGGTCTTGCTCTTCTTCTTCTCCTTCTGGTGTCCCTATTATACAGATATTATTATGTTTCATGTTGCCCTTCATTTCCTTTAACACCTCTTCATTCTTCTCTTTTCCTTTTCCGGCTCTATCTGAGTGTTTTTTTTTTCTACCTTATCCTCCAGTTTGCTGATTTGAACCTCTGCTTTATTCTGCCTGCTTATTATACTTTCTAGTGTGTTTTTTATTCCTGAGATTTTACTGTTGATTTCTTCTTGTTTTTTTTTTATTTATAGATTCTGTGTTCCTTTTAATGCTGATGTGGTGCTCACTCAGTTGCTTGTAGTTGTCTGTGAATTCTTTTACTGGGTAGTCTTCCATTCCTTTTAATTGCATTGTTTTTGTCTCCCCATTTTAGATGACTCTTTTTGTTTGTTGCTGTGCTTCCTTATGTTTCACTTTACTAGCTGTCTTTATAGGGTGAACTTCTATGGTAGGGATTCTATGGGGTTGAGTGATGTGGTCTCTTTGACCTCCTTGTCTGGATGCTCTAGAGTTGCCCTTTTTTCTGTATGTGTGGGCTCTCTTATTTTACTTGGGTTTTTACCTTTTGGTGTTTCCTTTGGTGGGTTCTCTCCCCCAGCAGGTATACTGATGTTCACAGCTCCCATCTATTCTTGTATGTGATCAGTGGCAAGGAGTAGGCAAAATGGATTAAGACAGTGGGAGAGTATTTTATGGTATTTAAAGTACCAGCAAGTAGAGAAGAGATAGGAGATTCTTTGGATAAGTATAGCATTAACTGTGATATTTCACCCACCTAGCCACTTTTTATAAAAGGTGAGAGATAAGACTCTTATTAGAGTGAAGAATGATTGTGAACTGAATCCAGAAAACAGAGTGCCTATGTAATGTTAGATGATGCTATATAGTGAGATTAAAGGATAGAAAATAAGTGTAGTATGACAGAGAACAGAGTTAACCATAACAATAATAATGCTCAGGATTAAAGTGAAGTGGGTTGAGATCATAAAGTGTTGCTTTGTAGTATGTACAATTGTATGCAACAACAATTATTTACAATAGTACTGGAACAACAATAATATGGCGAGGGATATATGGTGTGGATAACCAGAATAGGAAGTACCCAGTCAAGAATTGTGTTTTATTGGGATTCCATTGAAATGAAAGAAGGAAAATTAAAAATATGCTATGAAAGAGAGAACAAGGAAAACCAGTCAAACAATGCAATGAAACAGAGAAATAAAATGAGGAAAATTAAAACATAAGGAAGAAAAATAAATAAAATGTTAATGGAGTGAAAGTGATAAAAATAATGAAAAATAATAATACACATGAACAATAAAATGTCAGCTCCATGGGATAGCAAAGTGACATTTGTCTTAGTTTCTCAGTTTGGGGGATTATCCCTATGCTCCCCCTTTCTATCTGCCTCTGGACCCTTCATAACTCCATGTCTTATTGTCTCACTTGGGGGAAGGAAAAAAGGAGAGGAACCAATAAATAAATAAATAAATAAATATATAAATAAATAATAAGCCTCCTGACTTTAACCCTGTTCAGCGAGTTCTGCTGGTCTTCCTAGATGCCACAGGAAGAGGAGGGCTGGGCTTTGCTTTTCTCCCTTCTTATGGTTTTAAGAGGATGGGGACCAGGTCTAGGTGGCAATATTCACAGTTTCCAGGCCTCAAGCCCAGGTCCTCCATGAGCTTCCTGGCTCAAGTCGGCCACTCAGCTCCTCACAGTGTGAGTCATCTCAGATGCGCAGTTTCACTTAGCCACTCAGTTTGGGGTGCCTGGGGTGATCAGCTTCTGGGTGCACAGCACGAGACAAGTGGGGTGCCTAGTTCCACTCAGCCACTCAGTCTCTGGGCATGCCCAGCTGAAATCGCCCTGAAGGCAAGCCATCTGCTGCTGGGGAGTTCCTTACAAAGCAGCTGCCCGCTGTTCTTAAACAAGTGCACAGCTTTTGACACAGCCTAACTTTCCAACCAGTCCAGAGATTATCTGAGTCAGGGTCTCACATGGCCCAACTCCTCCCTTCTCCAGGTGTCACCTGGCACCTCAATTTCTCTAATGTCAGGGTTCAAGGTCCTAGTGGATGTGTTTTGCCTCTGTGTATCTCTCACTTTGTCTCTATTCCCCCCAATGACCTCCAGCATCCAGGTCCCTCCTGGTGCTGGGCTGCCCTCCTTGCTCCAGTAGAGGAGGGAGCTGATGGTCTAACTCTCCTCCCCATATCCTGCAGCAGGCACCAGGCCGGGGGCCACAGCAGCACTAGTCCCCATGAAGATACCAGGGACCTTACCATCCCAGCACAATCCCCTCACTGTCTTCAATATCCTCTGAAGTTTTTGGCCTCCAAGCTTCATATATTCTGGGTTTCCATTGGCTGTTCAATCTGTTCCTCAGAAGATCAGCTAGGTGTTCTAGCTGGGCAGAGGAAGAACTGGGCTCCATTCCCACCTACCTCACTGCCATATTTTCTGTTTATTGATTTTAGAGAAGAGGAAAGGATAGAGGAAGAAAGACATTGATGTGAGAGAGAAACATCAATGGGTTGTCTCCCATAAGTGTCCCAACTGGAGATCATACCTGCAACCTAGGTATGTGCCCTGACCAGGAATCAAACCTGCAACCCTTTGGTGCACAAGAAGATGCTCTTATCAGCTGAGCCTCTCAGCCAGGACTGTGTTAATACTTTTGTAAAACTTTTCATATAAATGTATTCACAAAGCAAACACAGTCCTTTATGGACTCTCACAACCTGCTTTTCAAATCAAAAATAAAAAGCAGGAAAGAAACACATGCTAAGAGTGATCCTCCACTGCCATCTTGTGGATTCTTTGTTGAAAAAATAGTAAAGAGACACAGGATTTGTTTTTTTTCTTCCAATTTTCAAAACTCATATACTCCTCACGTATATTTGCCAACTCTTAACATCTTGTTACACCCACTCCATCTTACAACATACCCACACTCACAGTTCCCTTTTTTCCAAATCATAGAAAAGTATTTTCCTCATGACACTTCATGAAATATTTCAGTATGCATTTTTCAGAATAAGACTCCCTTATTTAACTGCAACCTCAGCACATCTTTAAAAATTACAATAAATTCAATATCTAGTGTCCAATATACACTAAATTTTCTTCTATTGTCCTCAAAATATCATTTATGGATTCTGTTTTTCTAATCCAGAGTCCACTCAAGAGTCACTCAGAGCATTTGGCTGTCGTCTCTAGACTTTTAAAATCCATAACAATACTCACCCCTCCCCAGTCTCTCTCTGTTTCTCATGACATCAAATCCTTTGAGGAGTCCAAATCAGTTCTCCTTCATCACACCCCAGGTCATAGAATTGTCTGTTTCCTCGTGATGAGAATCAGGTCAAACATTTGCAGCAAAAACCTCACATAGATCACACTGTGTGCTTCCCATTGGATCATACATACTGAAAGCACACAGTGTCAAGTCAAATCACTCTTGGTGACCAATGGACTTTTACACTGTAAGAGCATATTTTCCCTTTTACTAAAAGCAATCTGTGGAGCCCTAGCTGGTATGGCTCAGTGGATTGAGTGCTGGCCTGCAAACCAAAGAATTGCTGGTTTAATTCCCAGGGAAGGCACATGCCTGGGTTGCAGGCCTGGTGTCCCCAGTGGGGGGCATGTGAGAGGCAATCACATATTGATGTTTCTCTCTCTCTCTTTCTCCATTTCTAAAAATAAATAAATAAAAACTTTTAAAAGATTTTAAAAGTCTTCAAAAAAAGTAATATGGGGATTAACATTACAGTCCTGGCTAAGTAGGCCAGATGGTCAGAGCATTGTCCTGATACATAAAGGTTGTAGGTTTGATCCCTGGTCAGGACACATACAAGACTCAACCAACAAATGCATAGATAAGTGGAACAACAAATTGATCTCTCTCTCTCTCTCTCTCTCTCTCTCTCTCTCCCCCTCTCAAAATCAATAAATACAAATTTAAATATCTATTAATAAAAGTAAACTGTGGATTGCTAATTTGATATTTTTCCCCAACATTATTTTACCCAGTCATATTTGCATCAATTGATGATACTTACCTGAACCTATTATTACTTTGGACTTACAAAACAGCATTTTTTCATTATAGCATTTCTTCTATGTTTGGTAGCTGCCATTCTTCTTTAAAAATAAAAACAAAAACACAGTTTTCCTCTCTTTTTACTTTAAATGCCACCATGGTTTCATGGATTTTTTTTAACTCCATGTATTAGGAATTATTATCATCATTGTTATTTTTGATATTCAAGTTATTCTAGGCTTAGCCTTCAAGTTGGCTCCTGTGTTCTTACCACATGTTTGAATTATTCTCTAGTCCAGACATTTGCTTACTTTCTGGTATAGTCAGATAACCAGACTCATTTTCTACTTGTACTTTCCTTGAAATTACCCATTCCCTCAAGAAATCCTGATATAATTAGTAGATTCATCTTTACTTATTTCAATAAATGCAGACAAGGGATTTAATAAAATTAAACACCCACTGGTGCTAAAAAGAAAAAGCTCTTAGCAAATTTGGAACAAAATGGAGCCTCCCTGATGTGAATAAATAGTAGCCTTTAAAGTTATGATTACAGACTTGACTCAGGACACTAGTCCAGCAGCTGATCAATGTAGCTCACCCAGTGACTGACTGGTCCCATTTGCCCTGCAGCTGATTTGCACCACTTGCCTGGATGCTGATTTGAGCTGCTTACCCAACAGGTGACTGGAGCCACTTGCCCAGCGGTGGGCTGCTGCCATGGAAGACTCACAAAAAGTAAGGAGGATGAGCACCACAGGAACCTTGGCACAACTGATAGATTAAAGGTTCCAGCCTGGCTCAAACAGACATTGGGGGGCCCCAGCACCTCACAGAGGACCTAGGCTGGAGGCAGGGCAAATGTGAACATTGTGGCCCAAGCCTGGCTCCCATCCTCACAAAATCATAGGACAGGGGAAAAGCAAAGCACAGCCCCCCCCCTTCCTGCACCATCCAGGAAGACCAGCAGAACTCACTCTTCAGGTTTAAAATCAACAGGAAGGTTGACACAGACACCGGCCACAGTGCCCGCAACATTATGGATGAAATATGAGACAGATTCACACAGACTATTGAGTCCTGTGGAAGAAAAGGGACAATGCAACTTCTCTCTTGAGGGGAGAGCAAGCCTCAGAGCACTTTGGCTACCTTCTCAAGAGGAGAGTGCCCGGACCCTTGCCTCTAGAAGCTTCTATTGGATTCAATTTGCATAGGAATACAGGGTGTATAAGTAAAGCTCATTAATCATTATAAGGCAGTAAAGATCAAACAATAGATAACATACCAAGAACTCTGAGGGTCTATTTTGAGTCAGGGTAAGATAGCTAAATGACCATAAAACTTTGGGGAACAAACTCACTTCCTGCTTGGATCCTTATCATTTAATTGAGAGCATTCTAAACAAAGCAGGTTTCACAGGATTTTACATATTCTTTCTTAGGAATGATTGCCCTAGGGAACCTGCCCTTTCCAGCACAGGGTGGCACTCACCACTGGCATTGTTTAAGGCTTAGGGCATTGTTTCATGTTTAAGTCAGGCAGGGGAAGTAAGGCAGCCAAGAGATTGGGAGACTACTTGCAGACAGAATGAGGACTCAGGCTATGTCAAAGCCAAGGGGCGAGTGTCCATCACCCCTTTTCTGTAGCTCTCAAGTCCTTCCCTGGGCACCCCCATGATCATGCCTGCCTTAGGTCACCCCTCCCTTGAGGAATCTTACCCATCATTGGAGAACTGATCAAGCATTGGGGACCAGGCAGGGTGAAGTAAAAGAGGCAGATGTGCCATCCCTGCCAAGGAGATAAGCTTTGTCTCCTTAGTGGCTTATGGTCTGAAGGTCACTCACTCAGCCTTAGCCATGGGAGTGGGGGAGGGTGGGGGGTGTTATAGCTCCTGAAACCAGGCAGGAAAGTTCCCAACAGAAGATTTTTTTCACCTTTTCTCTCTCTCTCTCTTTTTTTTTCCCCAACTGAGACAATAAATCTGGAGCTGTAAAAGGTCCAAAGACAGGTCAAAAGAGAGAGTACACAGCTAATCCTAACAACTAAGAAACTGAGACAAATTTCACTTTGCTATTCCATAGAACTGGCATTTTACTGTTTATTTGTATTACTTTTTTTCATTATTTTTACTTCTTTTATTTTACTAGTATTTTTTTTACTTCTCTTCTTTCCATTTGGTTTTCTTCATTTTATTTTTTTTTGTTTAATTGCATTTTTGACTGGTTTTCTTTATTCTTTCTTTCTTATTATATTTTAATTTTTCTTCTTTCACTTCACTCATGTTCCAATAACATACTACTCTTGATAATATAATGTCTATTCTTGTTATCAAAATCATATCTTTAAGTCCATACAATTACTTACTATTGTTGTTCCATATAACTGTAAATACTACACAGCACTGTTCCCTGATCTGAGGCAATACCACTATCTTCCTGAGCTTTATTGCTGTTGTGGTTAACTGTATTCTCTATGCCTACTGTCTATCCTTTACTCTCACTATATCTCATAGTTTGACTTCCCACAACAGCTCTATTTTCTGGATACATAGAAGAATCCTTCTCTCCTCTATCAAGAGTCTTATCTCTTTTTCTCATGTTATAAAAAGTGGTTAGTGGGTGAAATATCAGTTAACACTATACTTACCCAAAGGATCTCCTATCTTTTCTCTACTTGTTGACACTTTAAATCCCATAAAATACTCTTCTGCCATCTTAATCCATGTTGTCTACCTCTTGACACTGATCACACATAATATTAGATGGGTGCAGTAAAAATCAGTATACCCACTGGAGGAGAAAGTCTACCAACAAAGGGACCACTGAAAAGTAAGAACCAAAGTACAAGAGAGCCCACACAAGCAGGAGAAAGGGCAGCCCTAGAGCATCCAGACAAGGAGATCAAAGAGACCTCATCACTGAATCCCATAGAATTCCTACTACAGAAGTTCACCCTACAAAGACATCAAGCAGAGCGAAATATCATGAAGCACAGAAAGAAACAAAAAGAGTCACTTATAATGGGGATACAAAAAAAGAACATTCAATCAAAAGGAATGGAGGGCTCCCCACAAAAAGAACTAAATGAAATGGATGTAAGCAAACTATCAGATATAGAATTAAAAAAAATTATAAGGATGCTCAAGGAACTCACAACTACAAGAAACTGAGAACTACAGCAGTATGAAAAAGGAAATAGAAAGTATAAATAAGAACAAGAAAGAAATGAAAAATACAATTTCTGAAATGAAAAACACACCAGAAAACAATTACAAGCAGGCTGGATGAAACAGAGGACCAAATTAGTGAGCTGGAAGACAAGGTGGAAAGAAACAACCAGGTATATCAGCTACACAAAAAAATACTAAAAAATATGAAGATAGCTTAAAGGAACTACAAGATAACATGAAACACAACATTCAAATCATAGGAATACCAGAAGGAGAAGAACAGGAACAAGGAATAGATACCGTGTTGGAAAAAACAATGACAGAAAACTTTCCAAACCTGGAGAGGGAAAAACCATGCAAGTTCAGGAAGCTCAGAGAATCCCAATCAGAATAAACCTAAAAAGGCCAACCCCAAGACAAACCATAATTAAAATGCTGAGTTTTAAAGACAAAGAAAGAACCTTAAAAGTAACAAGGGAGAAACAAGAAGTAACATATCAAGGCGCTCCAATAAGGATAGTGATGATTTCTCAACAGAAACACTCCAGTCCAAGATAGAATGGCAAGAGAAAGTCCAAGCAATGAAAAGGAAAGGCCTGCTGCCAAGATTACTCTACCCAATGAAGCCTTCAATTAAAATGGAAGGTTAAATAAGGAGTTTCCCAGACAAAAGAAGGCTGAAAGAATACATCTCCACCAAACCAGTGTTACAAGATATACTAAAGGGATTGCTATAAGAAGAGAAAGGAAAAGAGTGAAATAGAGAGGAACAGAAGTATAGAGAGGGAAAAATGAATAAACACCTATCAATAATAATCTCAAATGTAAATGGATTAAATGCTCCAATCAAAAGATATAGGATAGCTGAATGGATAAGAAAATATGACATCACATATGCTGCCAACCTCAGAACAAAAGATCTGCACAGATTGAAAATTAAGTGTTGAAAAAAAGTATTGCAAACAAATGGGCAGAGAAAAAAAGCTAACATAAAATATATCTATCATAACAAAAGAGCTTCAAAACAAAGGCCATAAAAAGAGACACTGAAGGACACTTCATAATACTCAAGGGAATAACCCATCAAGAAGACATAAATATTATGAACATATATGCATCCAATATAGGAGCACCAAAATATATAAGGAAAATCTTGAGGGACATCAAAGAAGATATAGACAGCAACACACATATACTAGGAGATTTTAATAACCCACTAATAAAAATGGATAGGTCTTCCAAACAAAATTTCAAAAAGGATATTGCACCATTCATCAATGCCTTAGATCAATGGACATAACTGATATATACAAAGATGTATGAATTATATATTATTATATATGAAGTATATATAAAAAGATATATATATAAACTTTGGGAACCTGCCGTCCCAAAGAAGCAAAACACACATTCCTTTCAAATGCACATGGAACATTTTCAAAGATAGACCACATGAGAGGACACAAAACCAGACTCAACAAATTGAAGAAAATTGAAATCATATCAAGCATTTTCTTGGACCAAAGGCCTGAAATGAGAAACCAACTGAAAGAAAATACTACAAAAACACTCAAATTCATGGAGTTGAATAGCATGTTATTAGACAAAAATGGGTTAATAATGAGATCAAGGGAAAAATTAACAAGTCTCTGTAAACAAATGAAAATGAACACATAACACTCCAAAACTTAAGGGACACAGCAAAGGCAGTTTCCAGATGGAATTTCATAGTGATACAGTGTTGCGGGCTGCCCTGGTCTTCCTGGTCTTAGGAAGCTGTAACCCCCCCGTGACTTAGGCTGAGTGAAAGACCTCCAGACCAGGAACCATTGAAGGAGACAAAACTTATTTCCCTGGCTTGAACGGCAGTCAATGATGGGTAACAATTCTCTTGGAGAGAGAATGAATCTAAGACAGATGCGTTCACGGAGGAATGACAAGGACAAGACTCACGGGGCTGTGGAAATGAAGGGGTGATGGACATTAACCCCTGCCCCCCTTGGCTTTGTCAAAGCCTGAGTCTTTGCTCTGGGATGTGAGAAATCCGAGTCTTCTGGATGCCTTTGTCTTCTGAGACCTGCAGGGGTGAAACAGCCCAGACCAGAAACGGCGGACCCCTGGGGTAATCAGGCCTGGGACATAGAATATGCAAGATCCTGTGAGATCTGTTTGCTGGAGGATGTTATTATCTTGGAATTTAAAAGCACAAACAGGAAACCAAAACTAGCCCTTTAGGCAATATGTTAAAAACCCCAAACCTTCCCCAGAATCTCAACAGGAGTGCTGTTCCCACTTTTCTAAGTTGTTTACATCTTTTGATCTTTTCTGCCGGACTGTGAATCCACAAACTAAGTCTGTTTTCTCAATAAAAATCTGCTTGGGTATGGACACGACATGCTTGCCACGTGAGAAGTGGCCATGGCGCCCTCCAAGAGAGAGGGTGGCCAAGGCGCTCCCCACGTGAGGAGTGGCCCTGCTGTTCCTATTCCCCCACAGGACCTGGCTGTCTCTGTGTATGTTTTTAGCATGTTTTGACAAACATCCGCAGCCAAGATGGATACTGCTGGCCGGTATCATCTACAATACAGGCCTACCTAAAAATGGTAGAAACATTTCAAATAAACAATTTAACCTGACATCTACAGGAACTGGAGGAACAGCAAACAAATTACAGAAAGGGTAGAAGGAAGGAAATAAGCAAAATCAGAGCAGAATTAAATGACATAAAGATTAAAAGAACAATTCAAAGGATCGACAAAACCAGAGCCTGTACTTTGAAAAAAAAATATATATATATATAGTCTTTAAGCAGACTCAAGAAAAAACAGAGAGAGGATCAAAATAAACAAAATCAGATTTTAAAGATGAGAAATTACTACTGAAATGGCAAAAATACAAAGGATTGAAGAAGTTACAACAAAAACAGTATGCCAATAAATTTGACAACCTGGGTGAAATGGTCAATTTCTAGAAAAATATATTCTCAGAAAAATGAATGAAGAGGAAGCAGAAAGTCTGAACAGACCAATCTCAGCTGATGAAATCAAAAGAGTAATTTAAAAAGTCTTGGTACACAAACGACCTGCACTGGATGGTTTCACAGGAGAATTTTATAATCCATTTAAGAAAGAGCTAACCCCTATCCTTCTCAGACTATTCCAAAAAATCCAAGAAGAGGGAAGCCTTCCAAATACCGTTTTGAAAACAAGATCATCCTACTCCCAAACTAGAAAAATACAAAACAAACAAATAAAGCTATACCCCAATATTGTTGATGAACATAAATGTTAAAATCCTCTACAAAATATGGCAAACCACATCCAGCAATACATTAAAAAGATCATACACCATGATCAAGTGGGATGCATCCCAAGGATGCAAGGATGTATCAATATTTGCAAATCAATAAAACTAATACATCACATAGAGAAAGAAAAGACAAAAATCACATGACATTATCAATAGATGCAGAAAAAGCATTTGATAAGGTACAGAGCCCATTTATGATAAAAACACTGAGCAAAGTGGTAATAGAGGGAGCATTCCTCAAAATGATGATAATGGCCAAATATGATAAACCTATAACCAACAACATACTCAATGAGCAAAAACTAAAAGCTTTCCCACTAAGATCAGGAACAGGACAAGGATGTCCACTTTCACCGTGTCTATTCAGCATAGTATGGGAAGTCCTAGACATAGCAATTGGACAAGAAAAAGAAAGAAAAGGCATCCAAATTGGAAAGGATGAAGTAAAGTTGTCAGTTTGCAGATGACATGACAATGTACATAGAAAATTTTATAGACTCCACCAAAAAACTACTTGACCTAAAAAGTGACTTTGGCAAATCTGCAAGATACAAAGGCAATATTTAGAAATTGAAGGCATTGTTGTATACCAAGAAAGAAATATCAGAAACAGAAATCAGGAAAAAATCCAATTTGCTGTAGCAACAAGAAAAATAAAGTACCTAGTAATAAACCTAACCAAGGAGGTAAAAGACCTGTACTCAGAAAACTACACAGCACTGAAGAAAGAAATTAAGGAAGAAACAAATAAATGGAAATCTATATACTATGTTCCTGTCTTGGAAGAATTAAAATCATCAAAATGTCCATATTACCCAAAGCAATTCATAGATTCAACACAATCTCTATTAAAATATTAATGTCATATTTCACAAATATAGAACAAACATTTCAAAAATTTATATGAAATCATAAACAACTTCAAATAGCTACAGCAACTTTGAGAAATAAGAAAAAAGTGGAAGGAATCACAATACCTGATATCAAACTATATTACAGGGCCATGGTAATCAAGACAGTATGGTACTGGCATAAGAACAGGCGCATAAACCAATGGAACAGAATAGAGAGCCCAGAAATAAACACAGGTCTCTATGGTCAATTAATATTCAACAAATGGATAAGAAGCATAAAATGTAGTAAAAATAACCTATTCGACAAATGGTGTTGGGAGATCTGGACAGCTACATGCAAAAAATGAAATTTGGCCAACAATTTACACCATACACAAAAATAGATTCAAGGAGGATAAAAGACTTAAATATAAGTTGTGACACAATAGAAGTCTTAGAGAACATAGGCAGGAAAATCTCAGATATTGCATGTAGCACTATTTTCACCAATAAGGCCCCTAAAGGAAGGGAAATAAAGGAAACAATAAACAAATGGGAACTCATCAAAGAAAAAAAAAAAAAAAACTTCTGCACGACTAAAGGAAAACATCAGCAAAATGAAAATGAAACCAACCATATGTGAAAATATATTTGTCAATGGTACCTCAGATAAGGGTTTCATCTCCGAAATATATAGAGAACTCACACAACTCCACCCCAGGCAGACAAACAACCCTATTTAAAAAAAAAAATTGTTGAAGGACAAGAATAAACATTTCTCCAAAGAGGACATTCAGAGGACCCAGAGACATATGAAAGGATGCTCATCATCACTAGCCATCAGGGAAATGCAAATTAAAACCACAATGAGATACCATTTCACACCAGTCAGAATGGTCATCATAAACAAATCAATAAAGAGCAAGTGCTGGAGAGGTTGTGGAGAAAAGCCAACCCTAGTGCACTGTTGGTAGGATTGCAGACTGGTGCAACTACTATGGAAAACAGTATGCAATTTTTTTTAAGAAAACTAAAAATGGGACTGCCTTTTGACCCAGCAATTCCACTGCTGGGGTTATATCTTAAGAACCTTGAAACACCAACCCAAAAGAACCTATGTACCCCAATGTTCATAGCAGCACATTTACAATAACCAAGTGCTGGAAGCAAAGTGCCCATCAGTAAATGAACGGATCAAAAAACTATGGTACATTTACACAATGGAATTCTATGCAGCAGAAAGGAGTTCCTATCCTTTGTGACAGCATAGATGGAACTGGGAGAGCATTATGCTAAGCAAAATAAGCCAGGTGGTGAAAAACAAATACCATATGATCTCACCATTAACAGGAACCTAATCAACAAAATGAACAAACCAGCAAAGTATAGCTGAAGATATTGAAATTGAGAACAGGCTGACAGTGATCAGAAGGAAGAGGGGAGGTGATAATGGGGGGGAAAGGGTGCAGGGTTTATAGCAACAATTATAAAGGACATATGGATAATAACAAGGGGGGATGGAAACGGGAGAGGGAGGTGGGGAGTGCTGGTATAGTGGAGGAGATGGGGGAAGGTAGAAAACAGTGCTTGAACAACAATTTTAAAAATTTTTTAAAAGAGCAAACTATCTCAATAATATTTTATATTGATTTCATGTTAAAATGCTAATTCTTGGGGCACATAGGGATTAAATAAAATGTATTAAAATTTTAAAAAGAATGACCATAATTAATGAATTAACAAACAACAAGTGCTAGTGAGGTTGTGGGGAAAAAAGTGAACCCTAGTACACTCTTGGTGGGAATACAGACTGGTGCAGGCACTGTGGAAAACAGTATAGGGTTTTCTCAAAAATTAAAAATGGAACTGTGTTTTAACCCAACAATCCCACTTGTGGGAATATATCCTAAGAAACTCGAAACACAAATTCAAAGTAATATGCACCTCTATGTTCATTGCAGCATTATTTACAATAGCCAAGATTTGGAAAAAGCTGACATGTCCATCAATAGACGAATGGATGAGTCTGGCTGGGATAGCTCAGTGGATTGAGCACGGACTGAGAACCAAAGAATCACAGGTTTGATTCCCAGTCAGGGCACATGCCTGGGTTGTGGGCCAGGTCCCTAATAGGGGCCACACAGGAGGCAACCACACATTGATCTCTCTCTCTCTCTCTCTCCCTCCCTTCCCCTCTCTAAAAACAAAAATAAATATATATTTAAAAAATAGATGAATGGATGAAAAGAGTATGGTACATTTACATAGTGGAATACTACTCAGCTATAACAAAAGAAAGAAAAAAGAAAAGAAAGGAAAAGAAAAGAAATGAAAAAAAAAAAAGAAATCTTACCTTTTGTGACACCATGGATTGACCTTGATATTATCGTGCTAAGTGGAGAAAGCCAGTTAGAGGAAAACAAATACCATATGTTCTCACTTAAATGTAGAATCTAATGAACAGCAACAACAAAAAAACCCTGATGAACAAAATAGAAACAGAGACATAGACATAGATATATGGATCAGACTGACAGCTTTCATAAAGGAGAGTGATTGAGGGACTGGATGGAAGAAGGTGAAGGGATTAACCACAAAAGATATAAATGCATAAAACACAGACACAGACAACAGTGTTTTGTCAGCCAGAGGGAAAGGAAGATGGAGGTGTGCAAAGGGGGGAGAGAATGGGGACAAAAAGAGATGTTGCTTGGGGTGACGCACACATGATGTAGCGTGCTGATAATGTTTCATTGAAACCTGTATGGTTTGTGAACCAACATCACCCCAATATATTCAATAAAAATGGGAAAAAATGATTGTATACCATCACCAAGAATGCAAAGTTGATTCAGCACAAGAAAAGTAATCAATGTAATACAATCTGCCAATAAGATAAAGGAAAAACACACTATCATTTCAATAAACACAGAACAATATTAAAGCATTTAACAAAATCTAACACCCTGTCAATGACAAACTAGGAAGAAAAGGACTCTTCTTCAACCTGATAAAAGGCATCTATGAAAACTGTACAGATAATATCAGACTTAATGATGAAATCTTGGATGCTTCCACTAAAGATCAGGAACAAAACTGGCTGTCCACTCTTACCACTTCTCTTCTACATTGTATTGTAAGTTCTAGAAAGGGCAATTAGGCAAGAAAAAAAAGTACCAGATTAGAAAGAAAAAAAGTGAAACTATCAGTATTTTTATCTCTGTATTCTATTTCTATCTATATATAAAATATGACACCTTTTATATATAAAATCCTAAGCAATCCACAAAAACTTTAAAATAATAAATGAGTTCAGAAAGGTTTTATGATATAAAAATCCATATACAAATAGTGTACTTCTATACAATAGCAGTAAAAATGGAAAATGAAATTTAAAAAATTAAATTTATAATCAAATAACATCAAAAATAAAATCTGTAGGGCTAAACTAGCCAAGGAGGTTCAAGGCTTATTTACTGAAAGCTAGAAAGTAAACATCATTGAAAGATACTAAAGATCTAAATCAATGAGAAGACATCTTATATTTGTGAATTGGAAGATTTAATATTTTGATACTCTTCCAAATGATCTACAGAACTCTTCCAAATGATGTACAGAATCAATGAAATACTCTTCCAAATGATCTACATACTCTTCCAAATGATCTACAGCAGTACGCTTCCAAGTGATCTACAGAATCAATGAAATTCTTAGCCCTATCCCACCTGCTTTTTTTACAGAAATTAATAATCAAATCCTAAAACCCATATAGAAATACAAGGGGCCCCAAAATCCAGAACAATCTGAAAAAGAAGAACAAAGTTGGAAGACTCATTTCCTGATTTCAAAACCCACTACAAGTAAGAATAGTCAAGACAAGAACAGATATAAAGATTAAGGCTTTAGAATTGAGAGTCTAGAAATAAAACCTTGTATTTATGGTCAAATGATTTTCAATGGAGAGTGGTAAGACAGTTAAATTGGAAAAGAATAACCTTTGTAAAAGGTAAAAGATTTATATGATCTGAAGAGAAACCAGAGTATTGACTAACCTTTTTTAAAAAATGGTACTGGGACAACTGCATACCTCCATGCAAAAGAATGCATATGAATTCCTAACTCACACCATATAGAATAATAAACTCAAAATAGATCATGCACCTAAATGTAATGGATAGAACTGTAAAAATCTTACAAGAAAACTTATGCATAAGCCTTTATAAAAATGGATTAGGCAATGGATACTTAAATATGACACCAAAAACATAAATAACCTAATAAAATTGACAAATTGGGCTCCATCAAAATGAAAAAGGTGTGCCTCAAAAGACACTATCAAGATAGTGAAAGGCAACCCATGTAATAGGAGAAAATATTTTCAAATCATATACCTGAGAAGAGGTTTTTATCCAGAATATGTAAAGAATGCCTATAAGTCAACAATGAAAAGACAAATAACCCAATATAAAACTGGGCAAAGGATCTGAACAACCTTTTATTCCCAAAGAGAATATGGAATTCAACAATAAACACCTAAGAAGATTCCCAACCTCAAAAACCATCAGTGAAATGCAAATCAAAACTACAATATAATACCACTTGACACTCATTAGAATAGCTACAGTCAAAAGGTATAACATAACAAATGATTGTGAGGATTTGGTTGCTAGTTTGGCTATTCTTCAACATGTTAAACATATTTATACCATATGATGCAGCAATTCCAGGTACACACTAAATATATACTCAAGAGATATAAAAACAAAAAACTTGTTAATGAATGTTCAAAAAGTATTATTCACAATAGCCCAAAATTGCAAGCAACCAAAATTTCCATGAATTTTATGAATATATGAATAATAATATTTCACACAATGAAATATTATTGAGCTACTAAGAGTACTTGTATATACTACAACTTGGATGAACATTAAATGCCTTATGCTAAGTGAAAGAAGCAGACACAAAGAACACATATGATATGACTCTTTATATAAAGTATTCAGAATAGGCAGTTTGATAGAGACAAAAAGTATAGTATTGTTTGCTAGGTGATGGGGAAAGTGGAGCAAGGGAAGTCTGGAAGGTGGATGACTGATAATAGGTATGGGATTTCTTTTGGGATTGATGGAGGTATTCTGGAATTAGATGGTGGTAACTAATACAAAACTTTGTAAATATACTAAAATCATTTAATAATATACCTGGAAAGGGTGAACTTTATATATTTAATTATATCTCAATAAGGTTGTTTAATAGTACTGTACTGAGAGATAGTCAGAGAAGTCTTATCTCTGTCTCTGTTTCCTTTACCCTATTTGTCCCCACCCCCTCTATGCAATCATTTTTCTTAGTTTCTGGATTAACTTTCTGTGTCTTTTTATAAAAATAAATATATATTCTCATTTCCTTTTCTTTATTACACAAAAGATAACATACTATATAAACTCTTTTGCACCTTACATTTTTCACTTAAAATCACAGCCATGAAATCACTCTATATCAGCTTGTAGAGATCTTCAGTATTCTTTCTACAATTGCATGGTATTCCAACAACCAGTCCCCTATGCATGGTCACTCAACTTATTTCCAATATTTTAGTATTACAAATAATGCTGCAATAAATAACCTTGTACATGTGTTGCTTCATATTTCTGGAGTGGTGTCATCAGGCTAAATTACAAAAAGTGAGATTGCTTTGTCAAAGGATAAAAATATTGCTCAATCTCTCTCCATAGGAGTCATTGTAATTCCACTAGCCACTAGCTATGTTTGAGGGTGACTATTTTCAGAGTATTGCCCACAGAATTTGTTGCTAAGTGTGCCAAAAACTCCTCCATCCTCATTCATAGCTAATAATTTGGCTTCCTACTTAACTGAGAAAATTGAAGCAATAAGAACATCAACAGGCCCCCAAGGCCAGAGTCTTTGTGCCCATGCTCTCTGCTTTCTTGGCTATTACCATAGAAGAGTTTTCCTTGCTCCTATATAAAGTCACTTATGCATTAGATCTCTGCATTCTCATCTGTTAAAGCACATGACTCCAACAATTTTCCACTTCCTCTCATATTGTTTTGCTCTCTACTGAATTGTTCCCATCAGCATACACATATGCTGTTATTCCTCCCATGGCAGAGATGAAGGCAAAGACTCCCTTTAGGGTGGAGATACATAAACAACACAGGAATGGGAAGGGAAGGGTGTGGGGGAGGAAATTATGCTAAATTAAATTAGTCATACAGAAAAACACAAATACCATGATTTCACATATTGTAGAATATAAACAGCAAAATAAACAAACAAACAAAACAGAAAGAAACTCAGAGAGATCAGACTGATGCTTGCCAGAGAGGATGGTGGTTGTGTGTGTAGGTGAAAAAGGTAAATGGATTAAAAAGTACATTTTGTGAAAGGCGAAAGATTTATATGATCTGAAGAGAAACCAAAAAATGGTAGGTATAAAATAGACAAGGGGAGGTTAAGAATAGTATAGGAAATGTACAAGCCAAAGAACTTATATGTATGACCTATGGACATGAATTAAAGTGGGGGAATGTGGGTGGGAGGGGGTGCACATGGTGGAGGGGAATAAGGGGGGGAATGGGACAACTGTAATAGCATAATCAGTAAAATATATTAAAACAACAACAACAAAAAAACTACATTTTGGTATTTATAAAAGAGTCACTGGGATGTAAGATATAGCCTAAGGAATTAGCAGGGGTCTCCACCTGCAGAGCTACCCTGCCCCAGCTGCCACAGAGGAGAATAAGTCTACCAAGATGTGATCTGCTTAGGGAGGAAAAATAGTCAGTCTCTCAGAGGAGAAGGGCCTTGAGCCTGTTCCTGAATGGGCTTTTATTGGGTTTAATTTGCATAGAAATATAGGGCATATTCATAAAGCTCATCTATCATTGTCAGGCAGTAATAATCAAATAATAGATAACATTCAAAGAACTATGAGGGCTTATTCTGAGTCAGGGTCAGATAGCCAAAGGGCCATAGAGCTTTAGGAAACAAACTCATTTTATGCTTGGACCCTTATCATTTAAATTGAGGGCAGCCTTAGCAAAGCAGGTTTCACAGGATTTTATGTGTTGTTTCCTAGGCCTGATTGCCCACTCCCACAACCACCCATTCCAGCACAGGGCCACACCCACCTCTGTCATTGTTTCAGGCTTAAGTCAGTGTAGGAGAAGTAAGGTAGCTAAGAGATTAGGAGACTTTCTACAGATAGGATGAGGACTCAGGCCCTTGAAAATCCGAGGGTTGAGGGTCCATCACCTCTTTTCTATAGTTCCCTTTTCTATAAGTCCCTTTTTGTATAAGTCCTTCCCTGATGACCCTTTCACAACTGTGCTGTCTTAGGTCTCCCCTTCCTTGAGGAATCTTACCCATCATTTGCTAACCAGTCATCAGCCTAGGGCCAAGCAGAGTGAAGTAAAAGGGGCAGAGGGTGCACCTCTGCTGGGAGGATAAGCTTTGTCTCCTTAGTGGCTTATGGTCCCAAGGTCTTTTTATTCAGCCTTAGCCATGGGGGGTTACAGCTTCTGCAAGCAGGTAGGGCAGTTCCCAACAGGGGTGAAAACTTACTTTCTGCTCTTAATGAAGAAATGGAGACATTCTCTGCTAATAATTTTGAAGTAAACTCACTTGATAACAGTGCTCTAGTCCAGTGGTTCTGAAATTTTAGTGTGCCACAGAATCACCTTAAGGGCTTGTTGAAGCACAGAGTTTCTGAATCAGTAGGTCTTGGGGGTGGTGTCCTAGGACCTGAATTCTCAACATACCCCCAAGTGATAAATGATACTGGTCTTGCTATTTTAGGGACTTCACTTGAAAAACCACTGCTCTACACCCTCGTTTTTCATTTGACACATCATCTCTTAATTCAACACAATCTTCATTAACTGTGCATTTGTCAATAAACTTTAAATGGGAAAATTATCTTTTTTCCAATTATAAGATACATTACCTTAAAAAACCCAACACTTCCCTTCATCATACTTCTTTCCACCTACCAACAACTGCTTCATTTCTTTGTTCCTCTCTGAAGCAAATTGTCAATTCCTCTAAGTCTTTCTTAAACTCATTCAAAGCAGGCTTTCCCTCCTTCCACTCCATCACACTGCTCTTGTTACAGGGTGCAGCCAAGAGGGGGGACCCCAAATGGGCATTTGAAATGCGGTCGAGAACTTAAGGTGTCCAGGAGATTTTAAGATGTCTCCATCCCCCACCCCAGGGTGTGGGTTGGGGGAAGGGACAAATGGAGCAGGGCCATTGAGAGCTGTTTTGCATAGCAACAGCCTTGCAGCTAACCTCTGGCTTGGTCATTTAACATATCTATAGCCTTTGGCTGGTCGCTTAGATATGTTAAATAGCTGTGATCAGCTCTAAGCCAGGGGAATGGAAGTAACTTCCCCACCCAGATGTAACTGGGGGGGGGGGGGTCCCCTGAGTTACAGCGCCTGTGTGGGAGCTCAGAGAGGATTGGCTCGAGGACATGGGGCCACGCCTGCTTAGACTCATGATGGCAGCCCAGTAAACCTGGAAGGATATGAGTTCCAGCATGTGAAGCCAAGTGTGGGAGGAGTCGGAAATGGGGCTGCAGAGGAAGATTGGCCGTGGGGATTTAAAAACCCAGATTTGGCGGCCATTGAGGGGTAGAACCACACGGACTTGATGGAGTGGAGACTCCTGCAGCCCCGAGAGAGGGAGAACCACGCGGCAGCCCTGAGGGAGAGAACCACGCATCCTTAGCAGAGTGGGGACCCCCACAGCTTTAGAAGGGGGAACCACCACCTGGTTTTAGCAGAGATCCCAGCAACTCAGCCGAGGGTGCCGGGAATCCAGGGAGGTCTCCCAGTCGAGAGGGATTACTAACTGAGAAGAACCAGAGGACTGCCTGAGCCATGGACTTCTATTTCCTTTCCTGAGATATGGTTCTCTGGACTGGGCAGGGGAAGGAAGGAAGGACTGTGTCTGTTTGTGGGTGTTTTAAGGGACTTTGGGATTTTGGTAAAGACATTAGGTCACTACTTTAAGTTTGTATAGCATTAAATAAACATTTCCTTTTCTTTTCACAAATCTCTGGCATTGAGAGACGTCTTTCCTAGGGCAGTGGACATAACGGACCCGGGGCCTTCTTTCAGTAATAGTATATCATCCCAGGCCCCCCTTGTGTGTTCTGTAACACTCTCATTCAAGTCTAAAAAGACTTCCACATTAAGAATACTTCAAGCCTAAGCTTTCATCTTATATCAGCAGTACTTCACCATGGATGACATCTTTCTCCTTTCCTACCTGACTTCCAGAACACCCTATAGTTTGGGTGGCCTCCTACCTCCCTCGAAACTTCCAGTCACCTTTAGAGATTCTCCCCTTTTCCCCACATCAATTTTGGCATGTTCCAGGCAATACTCCTGGTCCTCTTTTTATTTTTTATTTACTTTTTATTTATTTTTTATTATTTTTATTTTAATTGTTGTTCAAGTACAGTTTTCTGCCTTTTACTCCCATCCCAGCCCACCACCCCCAGCCTTCCCCACCTCCCCCCCATTTCCACCCTCCCCTAGTTTTTGTCCATGTGTCTTTTATATTTGTTCCTGTAACCCCTTCCTCTTTTCCCCTGAAATTCTCTTGCCTCTCCCCTCTGGTCACTGTCAGCCTGTTCTCTAGTTCAGTGTCTTTGGTTATATTTTGCTTGTTTGTTTGTTTTGTTGTTTAGATTCCTGTTAAAGGTGAGATCATATGGTATTTGTCTCTCACCACCTGGCTTATTTTGCTTAGCATAACTGGCCCTCTTTTTAAAACATTTTATTCAATCTATCCTCTGGCTTTAAAGAGCATCTATAGGCCAACAATTCCCAAAGGTTTTTATCCAGCCCTGAACTCCTAGATCATCTATCCAACAACCTACTCAACATCTCCTTTTGAATAGATATCTAATAATCATCTAAAAGTCAACATAGCAAATTCCTAATCATCCCCTTGAACCTTCTCTTCCTGCAGGTTTCTCCATATCAGTACCAAAAGCAACTCCATCCTTCCAGTTCTCCCTGGACTGCTCCCTTTCTCTTACACCTCTGTAATGCAGGATCTCCAAGCCAGGGAAGTGCACTTGTGTTCATTATATTCCCCCCACCAAAAAAAAAATAGTCAGAGGACTAGCACATATGGATATGCCACTCATTACTCATGTCACAAGGGGAGTGCCTGAGGCAGCAGGTCAGGAAGGAGAGACTGCACCCCAACTCTGGTATTGGTGCTACTTATAGGGCTAGGAAAGGGGTAGACTGTGAAACCTGTACAATGTTATGATAAACATAGAGGCCTTGAGAGGGCTGAGACGTCCAAATGTAGACTCTTTTCCTTGTTCCTTATGGCTGCTGGCCAGGCAGCCATCTGTCTTCTGTGGTGGACGGGCCATGTCTTGAGTTATCCCACACTCAAACCCAACATTGTTCCTCCTCCTCACAATTTTCACATTAGTTCTTCCAGAGAGTGAGTCCTAGGGTGGTGAGAATGTTGGTGCATTATATCCATATGCCACAAATACAGTATAGACTACACTCTAAGAAGAGAAGAAGGCAGAGGCTGAGAAGGCCAAGGAGGACATGACTTTTATCTTTCCTAACCACATCACCTGAAGAATTTGACAGAGAAACCAGACCCCTGCATGCATAGGGTATGGGAGTCTCTTCCTATATGATCTAAGGGAGACAAGGGAATGGGATCTGAGACTGGAACAGAGAGGCTGTTAGCTGGTTCTTCCAAAGTAAGGATAGGGTGGAATCCCTGAAGCATCATCATCTTGATATGGAATTGCTGTATCCAATTCAACCATCTAGTCCTAACAACAAGTCCATTCAGTCAAACAACTGAGTCTCCTTTCAGGAGGTGGTGATGCAGATGGGATTCTAAGGACACCTATACTGTGTAAACAAGCCACCAAGTATGAAAACAAAAAGAACACAAAGGTTAATGAACACAGCAAATCATAAAACAGTTTCTGAGTCTGTAAGAGTGTCAGATGAGAAGACTCAAATGCAAGGCTTTTGCTGGAATGATATTGAGCAGTGACAAACTGATAGATCCTCTTTATCTGTAGTTTAAGTGTGTCTGAAAAGAAAACTAGAGAAATTCAGGATCCAGTCTAGCATATAGTTGAGAAATAAAATTTTACAAACAATTCATGAAATTAGAATCTAATTTCCATGATTATGTATATGTATAATAGATTTACTGAAGCATATTTTTCCTCCTAAAATCGCCCTTATTTTTATCTAAGAACCAAATCAAGACCAGTTCATTTATTGCATTGTCGAGTTTCAGCTTGGCTTCATTATTTTCCTTAACACAACAGGAATAGCAATTAATCATATAGGCTTTCTTAAATCTACTTTGTTGGAACATTACAAGTAATTCTGAGATTGAGTTTTAACTAACCCCTCAGGGCTGGGAAGCAAATCTTCACAGTTGCCATCAGGCTTTGCCTGTACTATCTACACGTTTGGGTCAGTTTCTCAAGTTGTCAAGGTCCCCAAAGTGTCTTGGGGTTCTTTTCTTGCCATCTTTTGGGAAAGCAACCTTTTCCCTTACCTGGAAAAACTGAAATGAATGTTCTGAAAAGCAGGTACCAGGCCATTTCTCCAAGGGGTTTTTATTGGCTTTGAAAATCATTCTCACTTGGCATAATGTTCTCCAGGTCCATCCATACTGCCACAAAGGGTAAAACTTTCTTCTTTTTTTACATCTGAGTAGTATTCCATTGTGTATATGCCCCATAGTTGTTTTATCCACTCACCTACTGATGGACACGGCTGCTTCCATATCTGGGCTATTGTAAATAATGCTGCAATGCACATAGCAATGCTTATGTTCTTTCAAATTAGTGTTTTGGGTTCCTTCAGATATATTCCCAGAAGTGAGATCTCTGAGTCAAAAGGCAGATGCATCTTTAATTTTTCAAGTTATCTCCATACTGCTTTCCACAGTGGCGACACCAATCTGCATTCCCACCAACAGTGCAAAATGGTTCCCCTTTCTCCACATCCTTTCCAGCACTTGTTTGTTGATGTATTGATAATAGCTGTTCTGACAGGTGTGGGTGATATCTCATTGTGGTTTTAATTTGAAATTGTCTGAAGATCACTGACTTGAGCATCTTTTCATATGTCTATTGGCCATCAGTATGTCTTCTTTGGAGAAATGTTCATTCAGGTCCTTTACCCATTTTTAATTGGGTGGTTTGGTTTACTGGCATAAGCCAGTCAGAGAAAAACAAATGACATATGATTTCCCTAATATGTGGAATCTAATGAACAAACTGAACTAACAAGTAAAATAGAGAGACTCAGAGAGCGGGATGACAGCTAAGAGGGGGATGGTACGGGGTGGAGGGATTAAGCAAAAAAAAAAAAAGAAAAGGACTGAAGGACATGGACAACAGTGTGGTGATTGCAGAGGAGAAGGGGCTAAAGGGGGACTAAATGATAATGGGAAAAATACCATTAAAAATAATTTAAAAAAGAAAGTCAATCTCGAGTCCTTTAGGTTTTCTGGTAACATCCAGAGCTCAGGCATTCCAGACAAAGACTTGGATAATAAAACCACAATTGGGAATTGGCCTTTTGTATCCTGTTATGAGGAAATCAGATTCCTATTGCAAATAAACATATCACCATGGAAAGAATACTACTCACTCATTAAAAATTTCCAGATTCCAGAGGGATTAGGTAGGAAGAAAAAATATAAATGCCTCAATATTGCTTATTAAAGTATAATTTACCAAGTTGCTTTAAGAAAAAGAAAGGTTTCTTATGTATGAAACACAAAAGATTAAAAATTAGCAATATTTTGCAACAAAAGTTATAAAAACCACAATTATCTTCAGTATATGATATTCTATAATTAATTTTTGTTTCTTCTGATCATCTGCAAGTAGCTCTATAAATCCAGTTGTTTCACAGACCTCCAGAACTATTGTATACATTTCAAAGGTATGATCTGAAAATCCATTCTCAGAAATATATAATCCAAAAACAAGTCAAAGTCTCCTCCATGACCCCCTCTAAAGACAATACATTTTTGCAAATGCATCAGAGTAAAACAATGACTGTTTATAAATAACAAAACTTAAAATGACATGGTTATAGATTTTATTATAGTGCATTTGACAAGGGAAATTGCTTTCCTGCAACAAAATTTTAAAATAACAACTAAAATTACAAAAGAAAGTATATCAGAACTTTGTAGAATCTTGGAGATTTTATATAATCTCTAGAACACCTACTTTAATAATAAAAATATGTGTATACAAATACAACACACTTATTCTTTCTTTATTTGACAAAGCTTCCCATGCACATTAAGCATATTAAATAGGCCTAATTAGTTCAAATATTTCTTTTTTATAAAAGGAGGAGAACAAATCCTTGAGGTATTCCATGGGCCCATTAAAATAGCTCAAAGTCATTTCTCTATTAAAAAGTCTCTTAAAATTTGAACTTTGGGAAGGATGCCAAACAAACTTAATCAAAAGAGTATAACATAAACTTGTTGTAAAACCAACACATTTTTACAGTAGTAGCATTAAAATACAATACTTAACACTAGTTTTCACATCAAATAATGTGTCCAGAACACAGGATCCTGCTTAATTTATATGTGTTTACTTCCTTTAGGCCAATTATATATTACACCTTAGTTATGCCATCTGGAGGCAGAAAATGTACCACATGTAATGCACAGATAAACACATGTCACATAAAGACCATACACATGAAGACTGAACACATAAACACTATACACATAATTTGAATTAAAAATTTTTGTAGAGAAAGCACAAGATTTTCTCATTTGCTTGTCTTTTTGCTTCTTCCATCTACACAATCCTTCAACTTGCACAGACTCTGCACCTTTCCTAGCTAGTCCCTTTTAGTTTGCTCTTTTAACTCATGCAGAGATTACAATTTACTTTTAATTCTATTTCCTTCAAAATATGTTGTCATAATTTACAGCCTATATTACAAAAACCATATATTGTTTCCAACTTAATTAGAATCTTCATTTTTAGTGACAACAAAAAGTAATTACCATTCTTGTAGACTGACAAATTCATGAATACATTTCATAATTTTCAGAACATTTTCCCCCATTGGTAAATGCACTCATATTTTTACTTTTGGTGATTACTATATTCCTTTAGTTTGCTCAAAAATGAACTGTTTGTTATCTACTGTCTTTGACAACTTTTACAGAGGCTGGAGAAGAGTCAGGGAAGGTATCGCCCTTGGACTTTTTCCTGGGACCACAGCTCCTGGGCCTCTAGAAGGAGAATTTAAAGTGTTTAAAGGTTCATTTATTTCTTTCTTCCTGAGTTTTATTGTCTGAGAAAAGAATGAAATCTTCTCCCTCAATTTCAGTTCACCCTCTAACTGCTGTACTTTTGCTTTGGCTACTTCTTTTCCCAGTGGTAGCATTACTCCACTATCTTTAAAAGTTCTACAAGGCCCATGGAAGTGTTGGGAGCATCCCATCAATCCTGATGAGGGACCCAGGAATCTAACAGACTTATCACTTCATACCACATTGAGCCAGTGGACCACATTGGGATTCCCCTTGGCAACCTCTCTCAGATTCCCCACTGTGATGTCTCTGGGATTTCCTCCCCCAACACACAACCCCCTGTGACTTCCCCACCATGCATATTGGAACTCTCAGTCAACTCAACAGGGGTATTTTCCAGAATGTCCTGTTTGTGATGCCAATTGTAATACAGGAGCTCCAAATCAGGGAGCTGCACTTGTGTTTGTGATATTCAAAAAAATCCATCCAAAGGACCAACAGATGTGAACATGCCATTTATTACATTTATTACTCACATTACAGGAGAGTACCTAATGATGACAGGTCAGGTAGGAGAGACTGCACCCCACCTCTGGCCTTGGTGCTACTTATAGGATTAGGAAGGGGGTGGGGGTAACCTGTGAAAGCTTTACATTGTTATGATAAACACAAGGACCTTGAGAGCGCTGGTACATCCAGATACAGACTGTTTTCCTTGTTCCTTATGGCTGCTGGCTAGGCAGCCATCTGTCCTCTGCAGTGGAGTGGCTGTGTCCTGAGTTACCTGAAACCTGCCATCCCATTTGTCAGAAAATCCTATCACTTCCTTCAAACTATCTTTAAAATGAAATCTTAACATCACTTCTCACCTGCTTGTGCTCTGGTCTGAGCTAACTACATTGCTACAACAGGCTCATCACTTCTCTGCTTCTCTTCTTGTCATTCTACAGTTTATTCTCAACACAATAATCCAAATGATTCTATGAAAACACAGGCTAGGTCCCATCCTCTTCTGCTCCAAACTCCGCACCAGCCTCCATCTCACACGGAGTGAAAGCCCAAGTCCTCCCCATGGCCGACAAAGCCCTATCTATGTTCTGTCTCAGACCACCACTCTCACTTCCTCAGCTCATACACTTTCTCTTGCTCTCTAAATCAACCACACAGGGTTTTTTTTGTTATTGTTCTACAGACATACCAGGCACATTCCTGCCTTGGGGCCTTTGCTCTATCTGTCCTCTCTGTTAGAATGTACTTCTCTTAAATATCAGTTAACTCCTTTACATCCTTCAAATATTTCCTCAAATTTTCCCTGCTTAGTGAATTTTATCCTATCTATTCAGTAGTACAACCTGTACCTCTTCTTAATGCCACTCTGAGCACTCCAACTTCTGCTCTACTCTTACTTTTTTCCATAGTGTTTGACATTCTAATAAACCACATAATTTACTTATTTACTATGCCTATTGTTTCTCTTGTTCTTACCCTGATCCTCATTAGAATGTAATCTTCTTGAGGGCAGGGTTCTTTATTTTGTCTTATAAAGTATCCCAAACACCTAGACCAATGCCAAGAATCAATAGGTACTCAATAAACATTGTTCAATGAGTGAACAAATCTGTTCTTGTACTTCCAGGAAAAGTAACTGTCACTGTTGCTGTTCACCTTGAGAAACTTCTTTGCTCAAAATGCTGCCTTCCAGTGCTCCCAACCTGTAGCTTCCATTCAGTCCTTATTGCACTAAATGTATGCTGTGTTACAAGGAGAAATGGAAAGACTGCTCTTTTCTCCAGAAGACTCTGGGATTGTCTGTGGGGCCAATGACAGGAACGAGCATTCTGTGCATTGATCCATCACCAAGAGTCTTCCCACAGGAGCCAGGCATAAACCCAACTCACCAAAGGGCCAGATACAAACCAAACCAGGCCCCAGGCCTCATATAAGGAACCTATAAAAATGGTTGCCCAGATACATCTGAATCTGAAATTTCCCTCAGATATAAACTTCTGCTACATATAAAATGAAGTGATTGGATTAGACAATTTTTGTTCTTTTCTCATTCTTATTACATTTATTTATTTTTAAAAATATTTTATTTATTTATTTTTAGACAGGGGAAGGGAGGGAGAAAGAGAAGGAGTGAAACATCAATGTGTGGTTGCCTCTTGCACACCCCTCCCTAACTGGGAACCTGGCCCACAACCTAGGCATGGGCCCTGACTGGGAATCAAACCAGTGACCCTTTGGTTTGCAGGCCAGTGCTCAATCCACTGATCCACACCTGCCGGGGCTAGTTCTTATTATATTTAAATTTAGTTTAAACAGTTAAGATCCATTTTCAATGTGCTAATATTTTTCATGCTTATTCTAAGTTTGATAATCTACTTAAAAAAAACTTGTAAGTCAAATTACTTGAAAGCTGTCCCATGAGCTATTGTCTCATGAACCTACATTCCATGTCAATCTATAATGGGTAAAGGGCTTAGCTTTCTGACTAATCATTCAATAGATAGGTGATTTTTTCACCTTCCAGTGAATCAACTGGTCATTTGGTTGAACTGTATAAATAAACCAGTTGTAAAGGGATGTTTTGGAAGGCCATTTCTTTAAGTGCAGTAAGACAATGTGTCCCATAGAAAAATGAAAATGAACAAGGCTCTTAAGGCTATATTTAGTTTTTTGTTGTCTAATGCATTATTTGGCAAGGCACACAGGCAACAGTCAGCCAAAACCTTATCTCCCAGCCTTGGTGCTCAACTAAGACAAAGTAAACAGAATAATTGTGAATCATGTTGGCTTTCTTGGGAGATGCTAGTCTGCGAAACCTATATTCTTGTTTCTCTATTATTTAAAACCTTTTGTTTGGAAATAATTATGAATTCACAAGAAGTTACAAAAGCAGAACAAAGGGACCCCTTATTCATCTGGTTCCCCCAATGGGCACATCTCACATAATTACAGCATAATATCAAAACAAGGAAATCAACATTGGTACAATATGTGTGTAGAGTTATATGTCATTTTATCAAATGTGCAGATTTACTCTTACCATCACTGCAATCTGGATACAGAATTATTCTATTACCACAAAGGTCTCCCTAGTAGTACTTCTTTATAGTTAAACCAACCTCCTCCTCTTTGCATGACCTATTTTTATATATTTAAGGAATATACTGTGTCAGATGGAATTTAACTATTGTGACCCATGTATACCTAAAAATTCCAAGGACAGACCCCTGTAATTTTCATGACCAAGAAATCTCTGACAACTCATTAAAACTCTGTTTTGAGCCTGAGCTCACAGCTATTCATTTGTTTTATTGCCATAATAAACCTGAGATATACTATAGCCTCTACAGAAATATCAAATATCTTTTAGTTAACTTATTCTATTCTTGTCCTGGTTTAAGTATGGACCTTTTTAAAAAACCCTCAACAACCAATTGTTTAAAGTGCCTGTTCCAACGACCTAGTTACATACTCAATAAGACAATGTAATCTGAATCCAAAGCTCTGAGGAATAAATTCAGTTGCTTTCTCTTTCCAATATGAAAGAAGAGTCATAGAATTTGAAAGAAGAGAAAGAGCTATAGGTCATAAGTATTCAAAATACAAACATTTTCATTACAATGGAAACATTCCACTCTGTTACCTCTCCCAATTATTACCATTTCTCTTCTTCTACCCTACCATCCTCCCCCTTTTCTACCAGTTTATTTTATGATATCTTTACCTCTCATCCGCATAACTCCCCCAAAAGACAGTGAAGTCAATCCTATCTGCAGAACTTCTGCTAATGATGGGGGAACTCAAGAGTTGGGAAATTTTAGTTTTAGGTAACAGTTAACAAGCTTAGTAGTTAATGCATGTAAAAAGCTATTGTTTCAGGAACTGAAGGTATGGACCACCTTCACTCCAGGAGACCACAAACAGTTCCATCTTTGTGCTCCAAAAAAGACCATAAGCAATCAAGATGATATCTAAGCCATTGTGTTCCAGAGAGAGACATCCTGTAGCCAAGGACACAGATGAAAAAAATCACCCAGGGAGAGAGAAGATGGTGGTGAAGTAGGTGGGAGCTGAGCCCACTTGCTCATGCACTCAAGTGGGACACTTAGTTGATCTTCCAAAAAACAAAATGAACAGCCAACAGAATCTTAGCTGATATGAAGTTTGGAAGGCAAAGTGTGCAGAGGACACTTCAAAACAAGCTGTAAGGAGGTTTTATAAGCAGATGGAGAAAGTCCCCAGGCATGGCACTGGAAACCACAGCTGCTTTAGGGACAGCATTAGAGGAGAGCTGGGTCAGTGATAACAGCCTAAGGGCTCCCTCCCCTCACAGGATGAGCAAATCAAAGACACATGCCAGGAGAGACTTGAATGCATAAAGTCACTGGAAGGGGATAAAGGCAGCAACCATACACACAACTGGTGTAGCACCCAAGATGGGGCAGTGGTCCACAGCCAGGACAGTGCCAGATAGTGGAGGGGATCCTGGGGGCACCTGGATCTGGGAGAAGAGGACGGCTGCAACTGGCCATGACTGAGATAGACTCTGGACTTTCCAGAGAGTCGGAGTGTGTGGAAATCTAAGACTGCTCAGAGTGGCAGTGGAGCCCACAGAGACTTTTCAAAGAGGGACCTGAGGCACACTGGGCATAGACCTTGCTCACACAGCTGCCCAGCCAAGAAAAAGTGAGGATAATAGGCATGAGTTACTTCCATTTGGTGCACTTCATGAATTAATAAAAGGGGTGCAAAGCGAGGTGGCTTATTGGAGCCAGCCCCGTGCAAATGCACAAAGTAGCCAGTGTAGGCTGCACAGCACTCTGATGGTGTGGGCTGGAAAATGGCACCTGTGATTAATGTAGCCCAGACTGAGATCCCGTGTTGGCCAAACCACCAGGAAGTAAAAATCGAGCCCAGTCCCCCACCACCTATAGGAGCCAGGAAGGTCTGCAAAACCAGCTGGGAAGGCCTAACAACAAGCAGGGACTTTTTTTTCTTTTAAAGACTAACACAGTAAGACCTAGCACTGACAGAAGACCAGAGGCAGACCCAGAAAGAAGTCAGAAGGTAAACACCAACAGCTGAAACAAATTTCACCTAGTTCTTCATCAGAACTTGCATGTTTTTTTTAAATTTCTCTTTCTTGTTTTCATTTTTTAGGTTCTTTCTTTGCTGTTTGTTTTTTTTTGTTTGTTTGTTTTGTTTTTGCTCTCTTTCATATTGCATTTTAATTTTTCTTATACTCATATTCCAAACATATTCACTACTCCTGGTCTGTTACTTTTTATTCTTTTTTTCATATTACATATTTCCTATCATACTATTGTTATTCCAAATCCCACACAGCATACTTCTTTGGTCTTAAGCCATTCCACCATCTTCCTGAGCTTTGTTGCTGTTGTTGTAGACTTTATTTTCTCTTACACTATGCCATGTTCCTATCCCTTTCTCCCACTATTTCTCCTCCATCTAACCTCGCATAAGTGCTCTTCTTTCTTAAGTCAGCTCACATTCTTTTTCCCCTCTTATAGGAGTCTTATTTCTTTTACACATTTTATAAACAGTGGTTACTTGGGAAAAATACCACAGTGATTGCTGTACTTCTCCAATAGAACTCCTATTTGTTCACTATTTCTCTGTACTTTAAATCCCATAGAATACTCTCCCCATGTCTTACTCCATTTTGCCTTCTCTCGGCCCCTGATCAGTTGAGTGAGGAATTTTATTTCATTTTTTCTCCCTCTCTTAACCCAGGCTTTACTACTTATTCTTATTAGTTTGCATCCCTCTTTTGCTCAAAACCTTTTTTCTTTATTGTAGACATCTCATATTTACTTTGCACTTTTGTAAAATATTCTTATTCCCATTCCACCTTTATTAAACTTTACTCAGCTGTCACTACAATCAAGCCTGCTGTGGATTTTCTGCAATTTTGCTCCTGTTGATCCAATATCTTTTCAGTTTTATTTTAAACCTCATATTATACTCTTCTTTTTTCTTATTCTATTGTTCCCATCACCCTTTCATGTTCTACTAACATTTTAAATTTTTGTTCTCTTCCTTTCTTTGCCTCTGTTCTATCCCTACTCTTATCAATTCTTCACCTTCTTACCACTCAATAACATTTTACTCTTTTTTTGGTCATCTCATATTCCCTTTGTCATACCTTGTAATATTTTAAATCTCTCTTCAACTATTAATCTTTGATAAATTGCAGATGATATTGCTGATGTGGTTGAAGGTTGTCTTTGCTGTAACACATTTGGTTGAATGGTAATAATTCTGTATTAACTAACACCTATACAACAGCATGCAAGACAAAGTGGGAGTTGTGACTACCAGTAAGCCTGCTTGAGGGGACAACCCACAACCAAAGAAGCCACCAACAAGTAAAACCCAAATGCAACAACAGAGCACACACAAATGGAAGAAATGACAGCCCTAGAGCATCCAGACAAAGAGACAAAAGTGACTGCACCACTCAGTCACACAGAACTACTACCACAAGAGTTCACCCCATGAAGACAGGCAGGCAAAGTAGAGCACACTGAGGTGGAAAAACAGACAAAAGAATCACCTAAAATGGGGAGACAAAGAAAGAACACAAATTGAAAAGAATAAAAGAATCCACAGTTAAATTTCAAAATGGAATTGAGGCAAGTAATCTATCAGACATAGAACTAAAAAAAAATTGTTGTAAGGATGCTCAAGGAACTCAGTGACAACTACAAGGAAATGTGCGGGAACTACAACAGCATGAAAAAGGAAATAAAAAAATATAACCAAGAACCAGGAAGAAATGAAAAATACACTGTTGTTGAGAAGTGCCCTGCCTGGTTTTAGAAGCTATAACCCCCCCATGGCTAAGGCTAAATAAAAAAGACCTTGGAACCACAAGCCTCTAAGGAGACAAAACTTATCCACCCAGCAAGGACGAAGCATCTTCACCCTGCTTGGGCCCCGGAGGATGCCTGTATAGTAAATGACAGGTAAGATTCCTCAAGGAAGGAACAACCTAATAAAGGCACAGTCATGAAGGGGCCATTAGGGAAGAATTTAGGGGGTTGTGGAGGAGGGACAAAAGACCCTCGCCCTCAGTTATATCATAGCTTGAGTCCTCATTCTATCTATAAAAAGTCTCCTAAATTTTTGGCTGCCTTACTTCCTCTACCTAATTCAGGCCAGAAACAATGCTGAAGTGGGGTGTAGCCCAGTGCAGGAATGAGTGATTCCTGGCAGGGGAGTGACCAGGCCTAAGAAAGAGTGCATGAAATCCTGTGAAACCTGCTTTTCTAAAAATGCCCTCAATTTAAATGTTAAGGGCCCAAGCATGAAATGCATTTGTTTCCCAAAGTTTGATGGCCCTTTGGCATCACTCTATTTGACCCTGACTCAGAATAGGCCCTTATAGTTCTTTGAATGTTTTCTGTTCCTTGATCATTACTGCCTGACAATGATTGATGAGCTTTACCTATGAACCCTGTATTCTTATGCCAACTAAACCCAATAAAAGCCCATTGAGAAAAAGGCTTGAGGCTCTTCTCTTCTGAGAGATTGGTCAGCCCTTTCTCCTCAAGCAGATCATGTCTTGGTAAATTCATTCTCATCTTCAGTAGCTTGGAGAGCTCTGCTGGATGGAGCTCCCCTGCACAATATTTCAAATAAAACATACACTAGAAGGAATTGCAAGAAGACTGGATGAAACAAAGGACCAATTAGTGAGCTGGAAGACAAGGTAGAAAGAAATACTCAGGTACCGCAAGAGCATAAAAAAGACTCAAAAACTATGGGGCCACCTTAAGGGAATGTCAGGACAACATGAAACATAACAATATTCAAATCATAAGAATAACATAAGAAGAAGAAAAGGAGCAAGGGGTAGAAAACCTGTTTGAAAAAAATAATGACAGAAAAATTTCTTACCTTGGAAAGGGGAAAAGTCATGCAAGTTCAGGAGGCATTGGGAGTCCCAATCAAGATGAACCCAAAGAGGCCTACCCCAAGACACATCATAATTAAAATGGCAAAATTTAAAGACAAAAGCTAATTTTAAAAGCAGCAAGGGAGAAACAGGAAGTAACATACAAGGGAACTCCAATAAGGCTAGCAGATGATTTCTCAACAGAAACACTATAAGCCAGAAGGGAATGGCAAGAAATGTTCCAAGCAATGAAAAGCAAAGGCCTGCAATGAAGACTACTCTACCCAGAAATGCTCCCAATTAAAATGGAAGGCAAAATAAGGAGCTTCCCAGACAAAAGTAGACTCAAAAAATACACCTCTACCAAACTAGCACTAAAGGGTATGCTAAAGGGACTACTTTGAGAAGGTAAAGTATGGAGTGAGAGATAGAGGATCATAGGAACAGAAGGAAATATTGCAATGAATAAGTGCCTTTCAGAATTAACATTAAATGTAAATTGATTAAATGCTCCAATCAAAACACATAGAATTGCTGAATGGATAAGAAAACATGGTCTGCATATACACTGTCTACAGGAGACTCACCTCAGAACAAAAAACCTACACAAGCTAAAAGTGGAGGGTTGAAAAACAATATTCCAAGCAAGTGGTCAAGAAAAAAAAAGCTGTGGTAACAATACGTATGTCAGGCAAAATAGATTTCAAAACAAAGGCCATAAAAAGAGACAAAGAAGAACACTTCATAATACTAAGGGAAGAATCCATCAAGAAGACATAAACATTGTAAACATATATGCAGCAAACATAACAGCACCCAAATATACAAGAAAACTCTTGGAGGACTTCAAGAAAGATATGGACAGCAACATACAGTAGTCAATTTTAACACCCCACAGTCAACAATGAACAGATATTCCAAACAAAGAATCAACAAGGACATTGTAGCACTAAACGACACCCTAGATCAAATGGACTTAAATGATATATACTGAAACTTTCACCCCAAAGGATCAAAATCATCATTCTTTTTTTTATATTTTCACTTCTTTTCATTTATTTTATTGTTGTTCAAATATAATCGTCTCCACATTTACCCCACCCTGCCACCCCTACCCCACTCATCCTCACCTCCCACTTTTGGACCCACCTTCTTTGGCTTTGTCCATGTGTCCTTCATACATGTTCCTTGATGCACCACTCAGTATCCCCAATTATCCCTCTCTCTCCACCTGTCTGGTTATTGTCAGGTTGTTCTTTATCTCAAAGTCTCTGGTTGTATTTTGCTTGCTTGTTAATTTGGTTGATAAGGTTTCACTTATCAGTGAGATCATTAGGTATTTCATTTTTTCAATATTTTTTATTGTTGTTCAGGTACAGTTGTCTCCATCCCCCCCTCCCCGGCACTCCAACCCACCTCAGCTATACACACTTCCCACCCACGATCCTACCCTGCTTTGGTTTTGTCCGTGTGTACTTTATACATGTTCCTGAAAACCCTACCCACGTTTTCCCCCATTATCTCCTCCCACCTTCCCCCTGGTTACTGTCAGTTTGTTCTTAATTTCACTGTCTCTGGTTATATTCTGCTTGCTTGTTTGTTTTGTTGATTAGGTTCCACTTATAGGGGAGATCATAAGGAATTTTTCTGTCACTGCCTTGCTTATTTCACTTAGCATAATACTCTGCAGTGCCATCCAGGCTGTTGTGAAGGGTAGAAAATTCTTCTTTCTTTCTGCTGCATAGTATTCCATTGTGTAAATGTACCATAGTTTTTTGATCCATTCTTTTCCTGATGGGCACTTAGGTTGCTTCCAGCACTTGGCTATTATAAATTGTGCTGCTATGAACATTGAGGTACATAGGTTCTTTGGGATTGGTGGATTGCAGTGTAAAAAATGATGATAAAAACCATGGGTTTATTTCTGGGCTCTCTATTCTGTTCCATTAATCTATGTGTGTGTTCTTATGCCAGTCAAGTCTGTTTTGATTACAGGGGCCTTGTAATACAGTTTAATATTAGGTATTGTGATCCCTGCTGCTTTGTTCTTTTTTCTCTAAATTGCCATGGCTATTCAGGGTCATTTATGGTTCCATATAAATTCCTGAAGTGCTTGTTCTATATGTGTGAAGTGTATCATTGGTATTTTAATAGGGATTGCATTGAATCTATGAAATGCTTTGGGTAATTTGACATTTTGATAATGTTGATTCTTCCAATCCATGAACATGGCATTTGCGTCCATTTATTTGTTTCTTTCTTAATTTCTTTTTCAGTATTGTATAGTTTTCTGAGTACAGGTCTTTTATCTTCTCAGTAAAGTTTATTCCTAGGTGCCTTATTTTTCTTGTTGCTATAGAAAATGGTACTTGAACAATGATTAAAATAAAAATTAAAAAAAATAGAAATGTTTTTTTTCTAGATTTCAGATTCTGGTCTTTTGTTGTGGTATATAAAAATGCCTTTGATTACTGAATATTGACCTTGAACTCTGCTGTTTTGCCAAATTTGCTTATTAGGTCGAGTAGTTTTTTGGTAGAGTCTACAGTGTTTTCTATGTATGCTACCTTATCATCTGCAAACAGTGACTGTTTTACTTCCTCCTTTCCATTATGGATGCCATTTATTTCTATTTCTTGTCTGATTGCTGTGGCTAGGACTTCCAATACTGTATTGAAAGAAGTGGTGAAAGTGGACATACTTGTCCTGTTCCTTATCTTAGTGGGAAAAATTCTAGTTTTTGCCGGTTGAGTATGATGCTGGCTTTAAGGTTCCCATATATGGTCTTTATTATGTTGAGGAATGCTCCCTCCATCCCCACTCTCCTGAGTGTTTTTATCATAAATGGGTGCTGTACCTTAGCAAATGCTTTTTTTGAATCTATTGATATGATCATGTGATTTTTGTCTTTTGTTTTGTTTATGTGATGTATTACATTTATAGATTTCTGAATGTTATACCATCCTTCATCCCTGGGATGAATCTCACTTGATCATGGTGTATGATCTTTTTGATGTATTGTTGGATGTCGTTTGCCAATATTTTTTTTTGAGGATTTTGATGTCTATGTTCATCAGTAATATTGTCCAATAGTTCTCTCTTTTTTATATCTTTATCTGGTTTTGGAATTACAGTAATGCTGGCTTTGTAAAAGGACTTTGAGAGTTTTCCATCTTCTTGGATTTTTTTTAGAAGTCTGTGAAGGATAGGGGTTAGTTCTTCCTTAGATGTTTTTTAAAAGTTCTCCTGTGAAACCACCTGGTTCAGGGCTTTTGTGTGCCAGAAGTTTTTTGTTTGTTTGTTCGTTTACTGTTTCAATTTCATCAGCTGTAATTGTTCAGGCTCTCTGCTTTTTCTACATTCAGTTTCAGGAGATTATATTTTTCTAGAAATTTGTCCACTTTACCTAGGTTTTCAAATTTCTTAGCACAGAGTTGTTCATTGTCATTTCTGATGATCCTTTGTATTTCTGTGGTATCAGTTGTAATCTCTCCTCTTTCGTTTCTGATTGTGTTTATTTGGGTCCTCTTTCTTTTTTCCTTGATGAGTCTGCTTAAAGGCTTGTTGATTTTGTTGATCTTTTCAAAGAACCACCTCTTGGGTCTGTTGATCCTTTGGATTGTTGTTTTAATCTCTATGTAATTTAATTCTGCTCTGATCTTGGTTGCTTCTTTCCTTCTACTAGCTCTGGGCTTTGTTTGTTGTTGCTCCTCTAGTTCTTGCATTTGTGGAGTTAGGTTGTTTATTTGAAACGTTTCTACCTTTTCAGGTATGCCTGTGTTACCATGTACTTCCCTCTCAGGACAGCCTTTGCTGTGTCCCATAACTTTTGGACTTTTGTGTGTTTATTTTCATATGTTTCAAGATACTCTTTTATTTGCACCCTGATCTCATTATTGACCCATTCACTGTTTAATAGCATGCTATTCGATCTCCATGAACTTTAGGGTTTTTAGTTTTTTCCTTGAGGTTGGTTTCTAGTTTCAGTCCCTTGTGGTCAGAGAAAATGTTTGATATGATTTTGATTTTCTTGAATTTGTTGAGGCTTGTTTTGTGTCCTGTCATGTGGTGTGTCTTTGAAAATGTGCCATTTGCATTTGAAAAGAATGTGTATTTTACTTCTTTAGGTTGAAAGGTTTTATATATATATATATATATATATATATATATATATATATATATATTCAGTTAAGTCATTTGATCTAGGATCTTGTTCTATGCCACAATATTTTTGTTGATATTTTGTTTGGAAGATCAATCCATTTTTAGAGTGGGATTTTAAAATCCCCTAGCATACGTGTGTTGCTCTATATCTTTTTGGGGTCCTCCAAAATTTTCCTTATATATTTTGGTGCTCCTATGTTGGATGGATAGATGTTTACAGTGTTTTTTGTCTTCTTCCCTTGAATGTTATGAAATTCCCTTCAGTGTGTCTTTTATGTTTTTTGTTTTGATGTCTATTTTGTCTGATGTAAATATTGCTACTCCCACTTCTTTTTACTGTCCATTTGTGTGGAATATATTTTTCCAACCTTCACTTTCAGTTTGTGTAGGTCTTTTTTTCTGAGGTGGGTCTCTTGTAGGCAATACATTTGTGGATCATGTTTTCTTATCAATTCTGCTACCCTATATATTTTGATTACTGCATTTAATCATGAACATTTAAGGTTATTATTTATAGGCACTTATTCATTTTTTCTCTTTTGTGCCTGTGTTCCTCTCTTTCTGTCACTCTTTTCCTTCCTTTCCTTATAGAAGGCCCTTAGTATATCTTGTAGTGCTGGTTTGGTGGATGTGTATTCTTAGACACTTCTTCAGACTGGGGAACTTCTTATTTTGTCTTCCATTTTAATTTAGAGTGTTGCTGGGCAGAGTAGCTGGCCTTTGATTTTAATTATGTGGAATATTTCTTGCCTTTCTTTCCTGGCTTGGAGTGTTTCTGTTAAGGAAATAACAGTTAGCCTTTTCATAGCCCCTTTGTATGTTACTTCTTCTCTCTCCCTTGCTACTTCTTAGATTCTCTCTTTGTCTTTAAAACTTGGTGTTTTAATTTTGATGTGTCTTAGAGTAAGTCTCTTTGGGTTCACCTTGATTGGGACTCTCTGTGCCTCCTGAGCTTGAGACATCTTTGCCCTCTCCAGATCTGGAAAGTTCTCTGCCATTATTTTTCAAAGAGAGATTTTACACTTTGTCCACTTTCTTTTCCTTCTGGTATTCCTATCATTTGAATGTTGTTGTTTCATGTAATCTTGGAGTTCCCTTAAGCTATCTTCATATTTTTTAGCTTCCTTTGTGCAGCTGCTCTACCTGGGTGTTTCTTTCCACCTTGTCTTCCAGCAAACTAATTCTGTCCTTTGTTTCATCCAGCCTGCTTGTTATTCCTTCTAGTGTGTTTTTTTTTTTTATTTCAGAAATTGTATTCTTCATTTCTTCCTTGTTCTTGTTTATAGTTTCTATTTCCTTTTTCATATTGTAGTTCTCACTCAGTTTCTTGTAATTGTCTGTGAGTGTCTTGAGCATCCTTATAACCACTGTTTTGAATTCCGTACCTGATAGTTTGCTTACCTCCATTTCATTTAGCTCTTTTAGTGGTGGGCCTTCCATTCCTTTTGATTTCAGGTACTTTTTGGTCCCCCCATTGTAGGTGACTCTTGTTGTTTGTTTCTGTGCTTCCTGGCATTCCACTTTGCTAGCTGTATTTTTAAGTTGAACTTACATGGTAAGAATTCTAAGGGATTCAGTGATGTGGTCTCTTTGATCTCCTTGTCTGGATGCTCTAGAGTTTCCCTTTCTCTTGTTTGTGTGAGCTCTCTTGTTGCACTTGGGGTTTTAACTGTTGCTGGTTTCTTTGTTGGTGGGTTCTAGTCTCCAGCAAGTATATTGCTATTCACAACTCCCACGTAATCTTGTATGTGATCAGTTGCAGGGGGAAGGCAAATGGATTAAGAAAGAAGGAGAGTATTTTGTGGAATTTAAAGTACCAACAAATAGAGAAGAGATAGGAGATCCTTTGGATAAGTATAGTGTTAACCATGATATTTTACCCAACTAGCCACTTTTTTATAAAAGGCAAAAAAGAGATAAAGCTCTTGTTAGAAGGGAGAAGGATTGTGAGCTGAATCCAGAAAGCTGAGCACTTGTGTGAGGTTAGATGATGAGATATAGTGAGAATAAGGGATAGAAAGTAAGTGTAGTGTGAGAGAGAATAGAGCTAACCACAACAATAATAAAGCTCAGGAAGATAGTGAAATGGGTTAAGATCAAGGAGGGTGCTGTGTTGTACTTACAATTATATGGAACAAAGATTATTTACAATAATACTGGAAAAACAATAATATGACAAGAAATATATGATCTGAATAACAAGAATAGAAAGTACACAGCCAAGAATAGTGTGTTACTGGAACATGAGTAAAGTGAAAGAAGGAAAATTAAAATACAATATGAAAGAAAGAATAAGTAAAAACCCCTCAAATGATGCAGTTAAACAAAGAAAACTAAACAGAAAGAAGAGAAATTAAAATACTAAGTAAAATAATGAAAATAATAATAATACAAATAAACAATAATATGTAAGTTCTATAGGGTAACAAAGTGAAATTTGTCTGTTTCTCAGTTGTTGGTGTTAGCCTTGTGCTCACTCTTTGGATCTGTCTCTGAACTACTTGCAGCTCCAGATCTTATTGTCTCACACTTGGAAAAGAGAGAGAGAGAGAGAGAGAGACAGAGAGAGAGAGAGAGAGAGAGAGAGAGAGAGCCTCCTGCTGACTTTAAATCCACTAAGGAGTTCTGGTGGTCTTCCTGGATGCTGTAGGCAGAGGGGACCTAGGCTTCACTTTTCTACCTTCCTGTGGTATTTTGAGGATGGGGGCCATGTCTGGGCTGCAATATTCACAGTTGTCTAACCTCCAGCCCAGGTCCTCCATGCACTGCTGGGCCCCCACTGTCCATGTGCACCAGGCCCAGCACCTTTATTCCACCAGTTGCACCACCCATGAGGATTAGGGGAAACTCACAACCCACCTCCTCCCTTGTTTCTGGCCTGGGTGCTGCACAATTTCAATGTATGTTAGGGCTGTTCAGGGCTGTTCAGTTCCCACACTAAATTAAGTTCCTCTGGGGACTGGTAACTCCCTGAGCCCTGCTGCTCTCCTCGGAATGGTCCATGCACCACAACTCCTCTTTGTCTTTGCTAGCCAGCCTCTGTGGAAAAGTTTCTTAAACAGAGACTGAGAGCATTTTTTTAGTAAAATCCTCTTGTTTAAGCCTGCTGTTCTTCACAAGCACTGGGCTTCACACAGCTCCACTTGCTAGCCTGACCAGAGACTACCCAAGTCAGGGTCTGACACAGCCCAACTCTTATTCCTTCTCCAGGTGTCACCTGACTCCCCAATTTCTCTGGTAATGATCTAGCTGGCTTCCACAGTCCCAGCATGTGAACACTACCTCTGTGTGTCTCCCACTTTATCTTTCTTCCCCTCAATGACTTCAAGCATCCAGGTCTCTCCTGAATCCACTCTTTCTTCCCTTCTTTAGTAGGGGAGAGAGCTGCTGACTCAGCTGACCTCCAAAGATCCTGCGGCCACCACTAACCACAGTGGAAGATGCTGGGCTGGGAACTACAGCAGCGTTGGTCCCTGCACAGGTCCCAGGGACCTTACCATCCCATCAAAATCTCCTTACCATCTGTTTTTTAATGCCCTGTACAATTTTGGCCTCCAAACTTTATATAAGCTTGGATTCCTTTGGCTTTTCAATCTGTTCTTCAGAAACTGTCTAGGTGTTCTAGCTGGGTGTAGGGGAAAGTAGGCTCTGCTCCCACTTACTTCATCACCACCTTGCCTCACATCTACATTCTTTTCAAGCACACATGGAATATTTTCAAAGACAGGCCACATGATACCACACAAAACAAACCTCAACAAATTCAAGAAAATTGAAAACATATCAAGCATTTTCACAGATTACAATGGCTTCAAACCTGTAATCAACCTCAAGGTAAAACTCAAACACCAACAACTACATGGAGACTGAATACCATGTTATTAAACAATGAATGTGTAACAAATGAGATCAAATAAAAATCAAAAAATTTCTGGATAAAAATGAAAATGAACACACAATAACCCAAAACTTATGGGAAGTGGCAAAGGCAATCTTGAGAGGGAAGTTCATAGCAAGACAGGCCTACCCAAAAGTGATGAGAACATTTCAAATAAATTACCTAAAACTACATCTACAAAATCTAGAAGAACAGCAAACAAAGCCAGTGGGAGTAGAAGAAAGGAAATAACCAAGATCAGAGCAGAATAAAATAATATAGAGACTAAAAGAACAATCCAAAGGATCAAAGAATCCATTAGATGGTTCTTTGAAAAGATACACAAAATTGATGAGACTTTAAGAAGACTCGTCAAGAAAAAAGAGAGCAGTCCAAAACAAATAAAATCAGAAAATAAAGAGGCAAAATTACAACTGATACTTCAGAAATAGAAAGGATTGTAAAAAATTACTATGAACAAATACATGCAAATACAAATTTGAAAACCTGGGAGAGATTGACAAATCTCTAGAAACATATAATCCTCCAAAACTGAGTCAAGAATAAGCAGAAAGCCTGAATAGATCTATATCAGCTTGTAAAATTGAAGCAGTAAAAACTCCCAGCACACAAAAGCACTGGGCTGGATGTATTCACAGGAAAATTTTACCAAACATTTTTAGAAGAGCTGTTCCTAATTCTTCTCAAACTATTTCAAACAATCCAAGAAAAGGGAAGACCCCAGAACTCTTTATTAGGCCAGTATTATCCTAATTACAAAACCAGATAAAGACACAACAAGGAAAGTAATTACAAGCCATTATCGATGATGAACATATATGGTAAAATCCTCAACAAAATATTGGCAAACTGAACCCATCAATACAACAACAAAAGAATAATACATCATGATTAAGTGGGATTCATTCCATGGATACAAGGATGGTACAATATATGCAAATCAGTAAATGTAACACACCATATAAGAAATAGGAAAGACAAACCCACATGAGCATATCAATAGATGCTGAAAAAGCAGTTGATAAAATACAGCACCAATTTCTGTTAAAAAAAAAACACTCAGCAACTTGGGAGTAGAGGGTGCAGACCTCAACATAATAAAGTCCATATATAAGAAACCTACAGCCAACATCATACTCAATTGGCAAAATAAAAAACAATTTTGCTCCTAAAATCAGGCATAAGACAAGGGTGTCTGCTTTCACCACTTCTCTTCAACACAGTATTGGAATTTCTAGCCCCAACAATGAGACAAGAAGAAATAAAATGCATCCAAATTGGATGGGAACAATTAAAACTGTCACTGTTTACAGATGACATGACAGGGTACATTAAAAAAAAAACCCTACCAAAAACTACTCAAGCTAATAAATGAATTTGGCAAAACAAGGGGACACAAAGTCAATATTCAGAAATCAAAGGCATTTTTGCACACCAACAATGAAATATCAGAAGCAAATTAGGAAAAATCCCATTTATGATCGCAACAGAAAAATAAAACCCTTAGGAAAAAAAAATAACCAAAGAGGTAAAAGACATGCAGTTGGGAAGCTACAGAACACTGAAGAAAGAAATTAAGGAAGACACAAATAAATGGAAACATATACCATGTTCACAAATTCAAAGAATTAAACATCATTGAAATGGCCATACTACCCCAAAGCAATCCGTAGGTTCAACAAAATCCCTATCAAAATACAAATAACACATTTCACAGATATAGAACAAATATTTCTTTTTTTATACTTGCAGGATTAGTTTCTTTCAGTATACCACTTGAACACTATGACAATTATAAAGTATTCAAGTGTCTGACAGGAAAAGTTTATTAAATAAAAAATAGCACAAATCAGTAAAAAAAAAGTCCATTTTTATAATAAAAATGTAACATAAATCCAACTACAACACATTATACTTGTATTTATACATCTATAATCCACATGTACATCAGTATTAACATAATGCCTTCAGGTCAAAGGGACAGAAGCTACTCAGGGTAATTTGTTGTTTTTTTTTGGGGGGGGGGTAATAAACTAGTTTCAGATTCCTTAACTTTTGGTCACATTTACAGTTTGCCCAGAACAGCATTCTCCTTCACAGCTCCTCCCTTCCAGAAGCTGGAGATGATATTTAACGTGATAGCTTGGGGAACACAGAAGATGACATTGAGGTAGGTGGGAGCAGATTCCACTTCTTCCTGTGAACTGGTGAAACACCTAGCTGATCTTCTGAGGGACAGAGTGAACAGTCAATGGTTTCCCACCATATATGAAGACTGGAGACCAAAAATTGTAGAAGACACTGAAAAATTAGATGGTGGGAGTTGTGAAAACCAGGATATCTGATGGAAGAGAAAACCACCAACAAAGGAATCACCAACAGATAACGAAAGAAGAAGGTTAAAGAGGGAATGGAAGCCACATTAACTCAACCCAGGACCGATGTGGAAATACAACTAAATGATGGACAAATTACTCAGAACAAACAACTGAACAAGAATGAGAAAGAAGTGGCAAAACATGGAAGAATCACCTTCAACACAACCATCCCACGCCTGCAAACAGAATAAAAGATGTGGTGGATGGAGTGACCCTCAGTCAAACAGCCAGAGGGAAGGACCCACCAAAGAAAGACCCAAAAACAATAAAATCCCACAGACTTACAGAGAGCCAACATAAATCACAGCCCAACACCAACAAGCTCAGGAGATCAATGAGACTGCACCAGTGAATATCAAAGGACTTCTACCATAGAAGTTCACACCATAAACCCAGGGAGGCAAAACAGGTCAATTTAAGAAGCAGAGGCTAACAAGAAGAGTCTCAAAAACAATGGGAAGACAAAGAAACAATCCCCAAATGAATGGAAAGGAGGAAGCATCAGAAAGAATGCTAAATGAAATAGAGGCAAGTCAACTATCAGATATTGAGTTCAAAGCAATAGTTATAAGGAAGCTCGATGAGCTCACAGAGAATTACCAAAAACTACAGGGAAACGGCATATGAACTCACTGCAAACTATATCAATATAAAAAAGGAAATAGAAAGTGTCAAAAAGGGCCAAGAGGAAATGACTAATACAATTTCTGAACTAAAGAACACAGTAGAAGCAATCAAAAGCAAGCTCAATGAAGCCAAGGATTGGATCAGTGAGCTGGAGGACAAGTTATAAAAAAACACCCAGAAAGAGCAAGGAAGGAAAAGGGGCTTGGAATGAACCAAAATGGTTTAAGCTAACTATAGGACAACATGAAATGTAATAATAACTGTATAATAGGGATAGCAGAAGCAGAAGAAGAAGAGAAAAAGATAGAAAACCTGTTTGAAAAAGTAATGATGGAAAATGTCCATAATTTGATGAGAGAAAAAGTAACACAAATTCAGGAAACACAGAGAGTCCCAATCAAGAGGAACCCAAAGAGGCCCACTTCAAGACACATCATAATTAAAATGGCAAAATTCCAAGACAGAGAGAATCTTAAAGGCAGCAAGGGAGAAACAGGAAGTAACATACAAGGGAGCCCTGATAAGGTTAGCAGCTGACTTCTCAATGGAAACGCTCCAATCCAGAAGGGAATGGCAAGAAATATTCCAAGTAATGAGAACCAGAGGCCTGCAGCCAAGACTACTTTGCCCAGCAAAGCTCTCAATTAAAATGGGAGGCCAAATACAGAGCTTCCTGGACAAAAGTAGCCTCAAAGAATAAACCTCCTATAAACCATCTCAGCAAGGGATGCTAAAGGGTCTGCTTTAAGAATAGGAAGAAAAACAGTGAAAGAGAGAGGAGGACAGGTATGAAAAAAGGCAATGCATAAGTACATATCAATAACAACCTTAAACAGAAATGGGTTAAATAAACATAAATGGATCAAAAGACACAGAAAGGCTGAATGGATAAGAAAACATGACCCACTCATATGCTGCCTACAAGAGCGCAACCTCAGAACAAAAGACCTATACAGACTGGAAGTGAAGTGCTGGGAGCAAATATTCCAAGCAAATGGACAGGGAAAAAAAAGCCTGGGTAACAATACTCATATCAAACAAAATAGACTTCAAGAAAGGATCCATAAAAAGAGACCAAGAAGGTCACTTCATAAAACTCAAGGAAAGAATCCATCAAGAAGACACAAACATTGTAAACATATATGTACCCAACATATGAACACCAAAATACATAAAGAAAATCTTGGAGGACTGCAAGAAAGATACTGACAGCAACACAATTATAGTAGGGGATTTTAACACCCTACTGTCAAAAGTGGACAGATCTTCCTAACAAAATATCAACAAAAGTACTGTGGCATTGAAAAAGGCCCTAGATGAAATGGACTTAACTGATACGTATAGCACCTTTCATCCTAAAGAAGCAAAATGCACATGCTTTTCAAATGCACATGGAACATTTTCAAACATAGTTCACATGATAGGACACAAAACAAGACTGAACAAATTCAAGACAATTGAAATCGTATTAAGTATTTTCTCTGACCACAAGGAATTGAAACTAGAAACCAACCTATAGAAGAAAAAAACACACAAACTCATGGAGATTGAATAGCATGCTATCTAACAATGAATTGGTCAAGAATGAGATTAGGATAGAAATAAAAAAGTTTCTAGAAACAAATTAAAATGAACTCACAATAATCCCAACTTATGGGACACAGCAAAGGCAGTCCTGAGAGGAAGTTCATAGCAATACAGGCCTGCCTAAAAAAGATAGAAACATTTCAAACAAACAACCTAACCCTGCACCTATAAGAACTCGAGGAACAACAAAGACAGCCCTGAGCAAGTAGAAGGAAGGAAATAACCAAAATTAGAGCAGAATTAAATGATACAGAGACTAAAAGAAAAATTCTAAGGATCAATTTATCCAGGATCTGGTTCTTTGAAAAAAAAAAAAGAAAAGAAAAGAAAACCAACAAGACTTTAATCAGGCTCATCAAGAAAAAAAATAGTGTACCCAAATAAACACAATCAGAAATGAAAGAGTGATGTGGACACTGGCAATGCCATGTGTCCATGGCATTGTGGATGAAATGAGACAAATTCACATGGACTACTGAGTCTTATGGAGGAAAAGGGATGACATGGCCAGTCTCTAGGGGAGAGCACCCCAACCCTTGCCTTGACAAGTTTTTATTGCTTTTCTGGGCACATATACATGATGATCCTCATTTACTATGCAGAGGTTCACTTCAGGTGGTTACTTTTTACAGAAAACAAAGGAGAGGATGCTGCTAATCACATCACAGAAGAAGGATATTTGCAAATGCAAAGGGAAAACTGGTTGAACTGGTTATACTCACCTTTGGAAGGTTTAGCATAACATTTAGGAAGTTAATTAAGGATATGCAGTAAATGTTTACTGTGTCAATTAAGGGTGAGGGAGTTTTGGCAAAAACAAGTCTCACAGCCGTCTAGGTACAATGCAGGCCTAATTCCCCATGTGAGAACCTGTCAGTGGGCATGGGTCCTGTGCATCTCCAAGTGGGAGCTGGGCTCACATCACGAGAAGGGTCTCCTGTAAAAGAGGACAGATTATAACTGATACCACAGAAATACAAAGGATTGTAAGAAATTACAATGAAGAACTATATGCCAAGACATTTGAAAACCTCAATGAAATGGACAATTTTCTGGAAAAATATAATCTTCCAAAACTGAATGACCAAGAAGCAGAAAGCCTAAACGAACCAATAACAGCTGATGAAACTGAAGCAATAATCAAAAAGGTTCCAACACACAAAGACCTTGAACAAGATGGTTTTGCAAGAAAATTTTACAAACCATTTAAGGGAGAGCTAACCCCCATCATTCAGAGATGATTCAAAAAAATGCAAACAGATAGAAGACTCCCAAACTCTTTTTATCCCAAAACCAAAGACAAAATAGAGATAGAAAACTTCAGGCCAATATCACTGATGAACATCGATGCTAAAATCATCAACGAAATATTGTCAACTTCATCCAAAACTACATTAAAAATTCCATGATCAAGTGGGATTCTTCCCAAGGATGCAAGGGTGGTATAATATTCTCAAATCAATAAACATATATACCACATAAACAAAACAAAAGACAAAAATCACATGAACACATCAATAGATGCAGAAAAGGCATTTCACAGGGTATGGAACCCATTTATGATAAAAACACTTAGCAAAGTGGGAATATAGAGAGCATTCCTCAACATAATAGAGGCCACATGTGAGAGACCTACAGCCAACATCATACTCAATGGGCAAAAACTTAGAGCTTTCCCACTAAGATCAGAAACAAGACAAGGATGCCTGCTTTCACCACTCCTATTCAACATAGTATTGGAAATCCTAGCAACAGCAATCAGATGAGAAAAAGAAATAAAAGTCATCCAAATTTGAAAGGAGGATGTAAAACTTGTCATTGTTTGCAGATGACATGACAGTATACAGAGAAAATTCTATAGACTCCACCAAAATAGTACATGACCTAGAAAATGAATTGGGCAAAACAGCTGGATAACAAAGTCAACATTCAGAAATCAAAGGCATTTTTGTACACTAACAATGAAATATCAGAAAGAGAAATCAGGAAAAAAATCCCATTTGATGTAGCAACAAGGAAAATACAGTACCTAGGAAGAAACCTAACCAAGGAGGTAAAAGACTGGTACTCAGAAAACTATACAAAATTGAAGAAAGAAATTAAGGAAGATACAAATAAATGGAAGCATACACCATGCACATGGATTGGAAGAATTAACATCATCAAAATGTCCATGCTACCCAAAGTAATTTATAGATTCAATGCAAACCCTATTAAAGTACCAATGACATATTTCACAGATATAGAACAAACATTTCAGAAATTTATATGGAACCATAAATGACCCCAGATAGCTGCAGCAATTTTGAGAAAGAAGAACAAAGAAGGAGGAATCACAATGCCTGATATCAAACTGTATTACAAAACCACTGTAACAAAAACAACCTGGTATTGACATAAAAACAGGCACATAGACCAATGGAACAGAACAGAGAGCCCAGAAATAAACCCATGTCTCTGTGGTCAATTAATATTTGACAAAAGTGACAGAAGCATACAACAGAGTAAAAATAACATCTCAGCAAATGGTTCTGAGAGATCTGGACAGCTACATGCAAAAAAGTGAAACTCCAGCACCAGCTTACACCATACACAAAACTAAATTCAAGGTGGATGAAAGACTTGAATATAAGGTGTTACACAATAGAAATTCTAGAGGAAAACACCGGCAGGGAAATCTCAGACATTCCATGCACCACCATCTTCACTGATATAGCCCCTAAAGCAAGGGATGTAAAGGAAAGAATAAACAAATGGGACCTCACCAAATAAAAAGCTTCTGCATGGCTAAAGAAAACAGCATTAAAATGAAAAGAGAACCAACTATATGGGAAAATCTATTTGCCAATGATACCTCAGACAAGGGTTTGATCTCCAAAATATATAAAGAACTCTCATGGCTGCACTCCAGAAAGACAAAAAAACCCAATTAAAAAATGGGCAAAGGACTTGGAAAGACACTTTTCCAAGAAGGACATATAAAGGACCCAGAGACATATGAAAAGATGCTCGGCATCACTAGCCATCAGAGAGGTGCAAATTAAAACCACAAGGAGATACCACCTCACTCCAGTCAGAATGGCCATTATAAAGAAATCAACAAACAAGTGCTGGAGAGGATGTAGAGAAAAGGGACCCCTAGTGCACTCTTGGTGGGAATACAGACTGGTGCAGCCACTATGGAAAACAGTATGGCATTTCCTCAGAAAATTCAAAATGGATCTGCCTTTTGACCCAGAAAATCTGCTGCTGGGATTATACCCTAAGAGTTGTGAAACACCAATCCAGTAGAACCTATGCAACCCAATGTTCATAGCAGCACAATTAACAATAGTCAAGTGTTGGAAGCAACCTAGGTGCCCATCAGTAAATGAGTGTATCAAAAAACTATGGTATATTTACACAATGGAATTCTAAGCAACAGAGATAAAGAAGGAGCTCCTACCATTTTCAACAGTATGGATGGAACTGGAGAGCATTATGCTAAGTGAAATAAGCGAGGCAGTGAAATACAAACACCATATGATCTCACTTTTAACTATAACATAATAAACAAAGGAAAAAAGCAAACAAAATATAACCAGAGACACTGAAGTTAAGAACAATCTAACAATGGCCACAGGGGAGGGGGGAGGGAGCTGTGGGGAGAAGGGTTTTCAGGAACTGACACAGACACCAGCCCACAGTGTCTGTGGCATCATGGATGAGACATGAGACATTCATACAGACTACTGAGTCTTGTGTGGAGGATACGGGACAGCACAGCTACCCTCTCAGGGGGAGGGTGCCTCGAAGCAGCATGGCCACTCTCTCAAGAGGAGAGCACCCCAATACTTCCTTCACAGGGTTTTTATTGGCTTTTAATTTACACAGAAATATAGGTAAAGTTCATTAATCATTGTCAGGCAGTAAGGATCAAACAATAGATAACATACAAAAAATTCTGAGGGCCTATTCTGAGTCAGGATCTGTTAGCTAATGGGCTACAAAACTCTGGGAAGCAAACTCATTTCCTTCCCGGACCTTTATCATTTGATTAAGGGCATTCTTAGTGAAGCAGGTTTCACAAGAATTTATGTATTCTTTCTCAGGCCAGATCACCCAGGAAACCTGCCCTTTCCAGCACAGGGCTACAGCACCCTCTGTCATTGTTTCAGGATTAAGTCAGGCAGGGGAAGTAAGGCAGCCAAGAGATAGACTTCTTGAAGCCAGAATGAGGACTCAGGCTTTGTCAAAGCCAAGGGGCAAGGGTCCATCACTCCCTTTCTCCATAGCCCCCCAAGTCCTTCCCTGGGGACTCCACGTGATCATGCCTGTTAAGTCGTTTCCCCCTTGGGGAATCTTACCCATCATTGGCTAACTGATCAAGCATTGGGGCCCAGTTATGAAAAGAGGAGCAGAGGTGGCGCTCCTGCCAGGGAGATAAGCTTTGTCTCCTTAGTGGCTTCTGCTCTGAATGTCGATCACTCAGCCTTAGCCATGAGAGGGTTACAGCTCCTGAAACTAGGCAGGGTGGTTCCCAACAAGGAACCACTATAAAGGACATGAACAAACCAAGGGGGAGGGTGGAAGCAAGGTGGAGGTGGGAATGGCTGGGATGAGGGGGAGTGGTGGAGGTAATGCAGACAACTGTAATTGAAGAAAAATAAAGTAATTTAAAAAAAGATTCCTTAACTTTTATAATTACATAATGTGGTTTGTTAACACATTATCAATAACATGAGAATTTATTGAATAAATATAAAGATACATTTGTTGAAATTAAGTAAAATTCTGTTCAAATTTTCTCCTGTACTTTTTCTTTAGTTTTAATCAATTTAAGGTGAAAAAATTCACTGAAAGACAGGATATAGCAAATACACTCATTCCACAAAGTCTTTTTTTAAAAGTTTTGTTTCTCCCTGGCTGCCATAACTCAGTGGATTGAGCACAGGCTGCGAACCAAAGCATCACAGGTTCGATTCCCAGTCAGGGTACATGCCTGGGTTGTGGGCCAGGTCCCCAGTGGGGGCCACATGAGAGGCAACCACACATTGATGTTTCTCTCTCTCTCTTTCTCCCTCCCTTCCAGTCTCTAAAATTAAATAAATAAAATACTTAAAAAATAAAATAAAAAGTTTTTTTTTCTTTCTTAACTGATTCTTAATACAACCACTCAATTTTATCAGCATCAGTCAATTATCCTAGACTCCTGGGAGCCCTTGTTATGTAGCAGGATAATGGCTCAGGACATGGCTATATAGCTTTAATGCTGGCCTTAATTGTTCTGATGTAAAAAATTCTAAAGTGGTAACACAGCTAGGCACACTATATTATAATGGTGCTCAAACAGGGAGCAATTTTGCAGGGGATGCTTGGCAATGTATGGAGACATTTTTTTTTTATTGTGAAGGCTGTGGTTGGGGGCATTGTTAATGGCATTTAATGGAAGAGGGATGCTGCTAACTACTCTACAATGCACAGGACATTTCCTCACAGCAAAGAATTACCCACAGATTGAGGCCCAGTAGTGGGCCAGTAATCTCTTTAACACACCTCTCCATTACTTGGAATTTTGAGTCTAAATGAAATCTAAGTTTCTTCTCAATAATTATATACAATTATGGAAATTCCTTCCTTCCAAAATGTCTAAATTTCACCAGTAGCTTCATATTATAATCATTTTCTCTCATAACTAGCAAAAAAAAAAAACAAACCATAAATTATCTTAAACTTTCTGCTTAGTATAGCAACTGGTAGAAAATTTTAGATCATTAGTATTTTATTCATGTTATAGTTTATGAATCTACTAATATATAACAATATTTACATATCCTCTCCATCTTCTATTTTTTTTTTGGATACTGTACTACATTTCTTGCCCTTACTTATTTCCCCTTAACCTTTTCCCCTAATTATTTATTTTTAGGCCCAATAACAAACCAGTCTCTTCCACCTATTACTATTTAAGTGCTATTTCAGCAACTAGAAGCTTTCTTTTAGGCAGTTCCTAAAGTGAGAATTATAGTACAACTATTCTATGTAAGTAGTAGTTACAAAGGTGTTTTATTTATATTAATTTATTTTTAGTAAAAGGGGTAGGGAGGGAGAAAGAGATAGAAAGAAACATCCATATAAGGCAGAAACACTTGGTTGCCTCTCGCACATGCCCCAACCAGGGACTGAAGCCACTACCTAGGCATGTGCTCTTACAGGTGACTCTGCAATTTTCTAGATGATGCCCAACCAACTGAGCCACACCAGTCAGGGCATAAAGGTTAATTATTTAACTCTTAACATAACTTAAATGAAAACTCAGAAAAATAATCAAGCAAAATTAAGTTTATATGAATGTTTTTCATTTTATTAATAAAAATATACATAATTTTTAAGCTTTTATAGAAAAGTGAAAAATACTTTTCACTTGAACCCTTTCTTTCTCCCAGGTGGTATATAATCTATACACAGTAGTTAAGAACACTATAACACATTGACAGTGTGCCATTTTTATTGTAATTCACATTTTACTTTCTCTTATGTACTATCTAGATTTCTATTAAGTGCACTTTTTAAAGTTCTTATAATTTCTTTTTATCATTGTAATTCTGAATTGCTTGAACAGATTCTCACATTTCAAAGCTAGTTTATGTTACCAATGAATACACAGTTTGTATATTAGACAACTAAGGTTACAGTCTTCCTCACCATGCTATTTCTACTCTCAGTTACCACTTTTTCCCAGTATCAGGTCACTACTTTATTAGGCAATTTAGTACACACTGAGGTGATAAGAGGGTGGTGGGGACTAACAAGGTAGTTCGGGCAACATGTTTTGTTTCCTCTCAGAACACAGAATTACAGGCCATAGGCTCAATTGGTTATAATGTCAACCCAATGCACAAGGTTGCAGGTTGGATCCTCAGTAAGGGCACATACAAGAATCAACCAGTGAATGTACAAATAAGTGGGACAACAAACTGATGTTTCTCTTTCTCTTCCCCCCTCTCTTCCTCTCTCTAAAAATCAAGAAACTAAAAAAAAAAAAAGGAAACAACACAGAATTACCGCAAGTCTTACAAGCATTTTAGAAATGGACTAGTGAATCAAGCATTTATAATCATATATAAGATCAAAGTAATTTCTAGTTAATTGCTGTCTTCTAAAAGTGTTAATTTCTGCTACCTAGCACTGCTACAATGTCAGTATCTTAGATCCAACTCAAGAAACCTATCACTAAGTGGTATTTAATTGGTCTGCAGAATCAGGCATTCATACTACTTGCACGAGTAAGTTCAAAGAGTAAATCTTCACTAAGTCATACTCCCACAATTAAGAAAAAGAAAAATGTAAAAAAAAAAAAATACTACCTTTACATTACTTATGTAATACAGTGTGAACAAGGTGTTTGTTCTAACGGCTAGATATAAATGATCATCATTACTTTATGTTGACATATAAAGTAAAAAGTAGAACAAATATTTTGAAAATTTATATGTAACCATAAATGACCCCAAATAGCCTTAGCAATTTTGAGGAAGAAAGACAAAGTAGGAGGATTACAATACCTGATATCAAACTATATTACAAGGCCACAGTAATCAAGAGCCTGGTACTGACATAATAACAGACACACAGAGTAATGGAACAGAATATAGAATCCAAAAATAAACCCATGTCAATATGGTCAGTTAATTTTTGAAAAAGGAGGCAGGAGTATAAAATGGAGTAAAAATGGCCTCTTCAACCAATGGTGTTGGGAGAGCTGGACAGCTATGTGTAAGAAAATGAAACTTCACCACCAACTTACACCATACACCAAAATAAATTCAAGATGGATAAAAGACTTAAATATATGCCATCGCACTATAAAAATCCTAGAGGAGAACATAGGCAGGAAAATTGCAGATACTCCATGTAGCAATATTTTCATTGATATGTCCCCTAAGGCAAGGGTTATAAATGAAAGAATAAACAAATGGGACTACATAAAACTAAAAAGCTTCAGCACAACTAAAAACATCAACAAAATGGAAAGGGAACTAACCATATGGGAAAACATATTTGCCGAGATACCTTAGTCAAGGGTTTGATCTCCAAAATATATGAAGAACTCATGTGATTCCACACCAGAGAAAGAATTGATCCAATTAAAAAATGGGGAAAAGGACCTGAACTGACACTTATCCAAGGAGGACATACAGAAGGCCCATAGACACATGAAATGATGCACAACATCACTAGCCATCAGAGACATGCAAATTAAAACCACAATGTGATACCACTTCATACCAGTGAAAATGGCCATCATAAACAAATCAACAAACAAGTGCTGGAGAGGTTGCGTAGAAAAGGCAATCCTAGTACAACGTTGTTGGGAATCCAAAGTGGACCAGCCACTGTGGAAAGCAGTATAGAATTTCCTCAAGCAAGTAAAGATGGAACTGCCTTTCAATCCAGCAATCCCACTCCTGGGAGCATACCATAAGAATCCTGAAATATCAGAAGAACCTATTCACCCCAATGTTTCTAGCAGCACAATTTACAATAGCCAAGTGCTGTAATAGCCTAAGTACCCATCAGTAAATGAGTGGATCAAAAAACTGTGGTACATTTATACAACAGAACACTATGAAGCAGAAAGAAAGAAGGGACTCCTACCCTTCATGACAGCCTGGATGGAACTGGAGAGTATTATGTTAAGTGAAATAAGCCAGGAGGTGAAGACAAATACCGTATGTTTATAAGTGAAGTCTCATCAACAAAACAACAAATGAGCAAAATAAAACCAAAAACTTGGAAATAAAGAACAAACTGACAGTGACCAAAGGGAAAGGGAGAGGGGGATAATTGGGAAAGAAGGGGAAGGGGCAAGGAAAAGAACACGAATAGAGGATTCATGACCATGGACAGTGGGGGTAGTTTGACTGTGTGCATGGGGGGATAAGGTAGGGGTGAGCAATGCGGGAAAAGGCGGGACAACTGTAACCGAACAATAAAAGAAAGAAAGAAAGAAAGAAAGAAAGAAAGAAAGAAAGAAAGAAAGAAAGAAAGAAAGAAAGAAAGAAAGAAAGAAAGAAAGGGGGAAGGAGGGAAGGAGGGAAGGAGGGAAGGAAGGAAGGAAGAAAGGAAGGAAGGAAGGAAGAGTAAAAAATCATCCAAGAGACAAGACACAGGTCCCAAATAGAAATTCTCCAGTCAACAGATGAAAGGGTGTTAGAGAAATCACTGGACTTCAGTTTTTATCTGATTAATCTTTCCTGAATTCCAAATCCCTTACCTACACTTTTTCCTCTTTATAAAAAAGTCTGTCTTGAAAGAAAATGTAAGATGGTCTGTTAGGGTACATAACCCATCTTCCCAGATTGCTGGCCATCTTAATAAAGGGCCCATAACAATTCAATCCCTGTCTCTGCTTATTGGTTCTGGTAATGATAGGCATCATGAATGCCAACTTTTCAGGTTTCATATTCTCTATACCTCACTGGGAGAGATTTTGGGACTATCCAGGAAGTCTGGTTATTTGGCAGGGAATCCCACTGGCTATTTGGACTGAGGGGCCTCCAAGGTGTGGATCTGGAGACTCCCTAGCAACTGACAAGTGATTTCACTTAGAGACTCTCCATCTGCAACTCTTGGAACCCCCATTATCTTCACTTTTGATTGATTCACTGTGCTTTCTTAAGGCTACAATCCCAGGTCATGACTTGGATCGGCAGGAATTAAGGTGCCTTCTGTTTTACAGAGTTCTGTCTGGTAAAAAGATGTCCTCTGGTTGAATTACCTGCCTTCTGGTTTGGTTTGTGTGATTTTACAGAGCTCCGTCTGGTAGAATGGGTGGGGGGAAGACTCCATTCCGGGAAACAGCCCTTTGGGGAGAGTTTTGGCTGATTGGTTGGCCTATGCTGAGAAACGTATGACTAAAAAGAATTTTTTTTAATTGTAATACTATTTGCCTTATGTATTAGATTATCTAGACTCAGGAGAGTGCTGGCTGCTGAAAGGGTTTTTAAACCACTATACTACACTGCAATTAGAGTTGTTTTGTCAAAGATCAGGGGAGTGGGACAAAATACCCAGAAACTTTCATGATTTTATATAATAAAGATGTGGGATCAAAAGGAAATAAGTTAATGGTACAGAAAAAGAGAAATTTGCCTGTAAAAGACAGAAGCTCATAGGAGCAGGGCAAGGAAGATCTATATATTCTGGCTGTTGTGAACATTGTCAGGGTTCCCATGGCCCCTCCAGGCTTGGGGGATATTCCTCCCTACTTAGCGGAGGCAACTGGGAAAGGGAGCCTGAGCTGGTCAATAGGTCTTGAACTCATCAGAGAGCCAAATATGGTGAAGGACAAACCCCTACTTGGGCAGAACAATACCCTTTGCAAAAACTCCTATGGAAGTAGGGGAAGAAGGGCAGTCCACTGGATATTACTGGGTACATAATCCATTTTCTACATCAGATCTGTTAAGCTGGAAAAGCTCTGAAAGGACCAGACTATAGCCTCTTAGAATGGATGAAAGAGTGCATTCAGGCTTTTGAGCCCCTAAAGGTGTGCCAGGCTTCTATATCAGCCTTGGGGCTTCCAAACCTACTAAAGTCCTTTCAATTATACATTCATGAAAGGCATGGCATTGACCCAGGAGTCATCACCCAAATGCTTAGTGACATATTGCAACCCATCACATACTTGTCAAGAAAATTAGATCACACTGTCCTGGGGTGGCCAGCCTTCTTGAGAGCTGTGGCAGCCACCTGCAAGCTCTTACAGGAAGCTGAAATATTTTCCTTGGGACGGGCTATCAACGGCTGGAAGAATGGGCAGGTACAGGCCATTCTCAACAATCACAATATCTCCCCCAAAACTGTAAATAAGTTAAATTCTGCCTCTCTTTTCGAGGAGACTGTGCTGAGATAATTGAGGAAATTTGTTCTAGCAGAATTAATTTACAGGACTGTCCTCTACAAGAGGCAGACAGGACACTTTGTGTAGATGGAAGCAATTATATGGACAAAGGAAACAGAAAGGCTAGGTATGCACAGTTGTGACTCTTGAAAGAAGAGTACAGGTCAAGGCCTTGCTGCCAGAAATCTCTGCTCAAAAAGCTGTACTGATTGCACCAATGAGGGTATTGGAATTATCACATGGAAAGAGAGTGAACGTGTATACTGACTCAAGTAAGCTTTCCTAATTTTGCATGCATATAATTCCATCTGGAAAGAAAGAGTACTATTAACATCCAATAAAAAGGAGATTAAGCATGCAGCAGAAATTTTAAAATTGTAAGAAGCTGTCTAGGTACATTTTCTAGTGGAAGTTCTGCACTGCTCCTGGCACCAGAAAGAGGACACTGATGTGGCTAGAGGAAACTATCTGGCTGATCGAGCAGTGAAAGAGGCTGCTAAAGGAACATTCACTTTTATTTACTTATTTATTGTTATTATAGTTCAAGTACAGTTATACAAATTTTCAACCCACCATGGCCCTCCAACCCAGCCATCCCTACTTCAAACCTACCCCCTTTGTCTTTCTCCCTCTGCCCTTTATATGTGTTCCGTGATGGACCTTTCCCTATTTACCTCATTATCCTTCTGCCCCCTCCCCTCTGGTTACTGTCAGTTTGTTCTTTTTTTACTGTTGTTCAAGTACAGTTGTCTCCATTTTCACCCCATCACACCCACCTGGTGAACTATCCCCACCTCCCACCTTTGAACCTACCCCCTTTGCCTTTGTCCATGTGTCATTTATACATGTTCCTTGATGGCCACTCCTTTGTTATCCCCTATTATCCCTCTCCCCACTCCTCTTTGGTGACTGTCAGTGTGATCTTTATTACAATGTCTCTGGTTATACTTTGCATGCTTATTTGTTTTGTTGATTAGGTTCCACTTATAGGTGAGATCATATGGTATTTCTCTTTCACCACCTGGCTAATTTCACTTAGCATAATGCTTTCCAGCTCCATCCATGCTGTCATGAAGGGTAGGAGCTCCTTCTTTCTCTCTGCTGCATAGTATTCCATTGTGTAAATGTACCACAGTTTTTTGACCCACTCATTTCCTGATGGGCACTTGGGTTGCTTCCAGCATTTGGCTAGTGTAAATCATGCTGTTATGAACATTAGGGTGCATAGGTTCTATTGGATTCGTGTTTCAGGATCTTTAGTATATAATCCCAACAGTGGTATTGGTGGGTCAAGAGGTAGTTCCATTTTTAGTTTTCTGAGGAAATTCCATACTGTTTCTGCAGTGGCTACACCAGTGTCTATTCCCACCAACATTGCACTACAGTACCCTTTTCTCTACAACCTCTCCAGCACTCATTTGTTGATTTGTTTATGATGGCCATTTTCATTGGCGTGAAGTGGTATCTCACTGTGGTTTTAATTTGCATCTCTCTGTACACTACTGTTATTTAGCATCTTTTCATGTGTCTCTGGGCCCTCTGTATGTATTCCTTGGACAAGTGTCTTGTCAAGCCCTTTGCTAATTTTTTTTGTCTTCCTGGCATGGAGTTGTGTGAGTTATTTATATATTTTGAAAATTAAACCCTTGTCTGAGGCATCATTTGCAAATATGTTTTCTCATATGGTTGATCCTCCTTTCATTTTAATGCAGTTTCCTTTAGCTGTGCAGAAGCTTTTTATTTGGAGAGATCCCATTTACTTATTCTTTCTTTTATGTCCCTTGCTCTAGGGGACATATCAGTGAAAATATTGCTGCATGGAATATCTGAGATTTTCCTGCCTATGTTCTCCTCTAGGACTTTCATGATGTCACAACTTATATTTAAGTCTTTTATCAACTGTGAGTTTATTTTTGCGTATGGTGTAAGTTGGTGACCGAGTTTCATTTTTTTTTCATGTACATGTCCAGATCTCCCAACACCATTTGTTGAAGAGCCTATTTTTACTCAATTTTATGCTTCTGTCCCCTTTGTCAAATAATAATTGACCACAGAGATTTGGGTTTTTTCTAGGCTCTCTGTTCTGTTCCATTGATTTATATGTCTATTCTTATGCCAGTACCAGGCTGTTTTGATTACAGTGGCCTTGTAATACAATTTGATATCAGGAATTGTGATCCCTCCTACTTTGCTCTTCTTTCTCAAAATTGCTGATGCTATTTGGAGTTCTTTGTAGTTCAATATAATTTTTTGAAATATTTTTTCTGTAACTATGACAATCATCATTTGTATTTTAATATAAATTGCATTGAATTTATAAATTGCTTTCGGTAGTGTGGAAATTTTGGTGATCTTCCAATCCATGAACATGATACATACTTCCATTTGTTTGTGTCTTCTTTCATTTCTTTCCTCAGTGTTGTGTAGTTTTCTGATGACAGGTTTTTTACCTCATTAGTTAGCTTCATTCCTAGGTACTTTATTTTCCTTGTTGCTATGTCAAGTGGGATTTTTTTTTCTTGATTTCTACTTCTGATATTTCTGATATTTTGTATTTTGTTGGTGTACAAAAATGCCTTTCATTTCTGAATATTGACTTTGTATCCGCTGTTTTGCCAAATTCATTTATTATGTTGAGTAGTTTTTTGATGGAGTCTATAGGGTTTTCTGTGGACCCAATCATGTTACATGCAAACAATGGAAGTTTTGCTTCCTCCTTCCCAATTTGGACTCCTTTTCTTTTTCTTGTATGATCACTGTGGCTATGACTTCCAATACTATTTTGATTAGAAGTGGTGAAAGGGGACATCCTTCTCTTTTTGCTGATCTTAGTGGGAAAGCTGTGAGATTTGCCTGCTGAGTATGATGTTAGCTGGAGGTTTATTGTAAATGGCCTTTATCATGTTGAAGAATGCTCATTGTACTCCCCCTGTGCTGGGTGTTTTTATAAATGGGTGCTGTACCTTATCAAATGCTGTTATTGTATCTATTCATATTATGTGATTTTTGTCTGTAGTTTATGTGATGTATTACTTTTATTGACTTGTTAAAAATTATACCATCCTTGCATCCCTGGGGTAAATCCCACTTGATCATGATGTATGATCTTTTTATTGTGTTGCTGGATGTGATTTACCAATACCTTGTTGAGGATTTTCACTTCTATATTCATTAGCAATATTGGCTGGTAGTTTTCTGTGTTTGTTGTGTCTTTATCTGATTTGGAGATTAAGATGATGCTGGCTTTGTAAAAAGAGTTTGAGAGTCTTTCTTCTTCTTGGGTTTTTTGGAATAGTTTGAGAAGAATAAAGGTTAATGCTTTCTTATGTGTTTTGTAAAATTCACCAGTGACACCCTCCAGTCCAGGGCTTTTGTGCGCCATGATTTTTTTTTTAATTATTGCTTTGATTTCACTAGCTGCTATAGGTCTGCTCAGGCTTTCTTAATCTTCTTCATTCAGCTTTCGAAGATTTTGTTTTTCTAGAAATTTGTCCATTTCATCCACGTTTTCAACTTTCTTGTCACATAGTTGTTCATAGTAATTTTGTACAATCCTTTGTATGTCTGTAGCATAAGTTGTAATCTCTTCTTTTTCATTTCTGATTTTAAGTAGTAAGTCCTCTCTCATTTTTTTTTATGGATGTGCTTAAAGGTTTGTCAATTTTGTTTGTATTTTCAAAGAACTAGTTCCTGGATTTATTGATCCTTTGGATTGTTCTTTTAGTCTCTATGTCATTTAATTCTGCTCTGATCTTGGTTATTTCCTTCCATGTACTCACTCTGGGTTGTGTTTGTTGTTGTTCCTCTAGCTCTTGTAGATGTAGGTAGGGTTAGGTTGTTTATTTGAAATATTTCTCTCTTTTTTAGGTAAGCCTGTATTGCTGTGAGCTCCCCTCTCAGAACTGCCTTTACTGTGCCCCATAAGTTTTGGACTGTTGTGAGTTCATTTTCATTTTTTTCCATGGTTTTTTAATTTCTTTCTTGATCTCATTATTAACCCATTCATTCTTTAATAGCTTATTATGCAATGTCCACAAATTTTAGTCTTTTTGAGTTTTTCTCTTGAGGTTGGTTTCTAGTTTCAAGACTTTGTGGTCCAAGAAAATGCTTGATATGCTTTCGATTTTCTTGAATTCGTTGAGGCTGATTTTGTGTCCTATTATGTGGTCTATCTTTGAAAATGTTCCTTGTGCATTTGGAAAGAATGTGTTTTTCTTCTCTGGGATGAAAGGTTCTATATGTATCTGTTAAGTCCATTGGATCTGGATATTGTTCAATGTATCAATATTTTTGTTGATATTTCATTTGGAAGATCTGTCTATTTTTGACAGTGGGGTAATAAAATCCTGTAGTGTCAGCTGTCTACATCATTCTTGAAGTCCTCCAAGATTTTCCTTATATATTTGGATGCTGCTGTGGTGGGTGCATATATTTTCATAATGTTTATGTCTTCTTGATGAATTATTTCCTTGAGTATTATGAAGTGTCCTAAATTTTGTCTTTCACTTTTTTTTTGCAGCCTATTTTGTCTGATATCATTATTGGTACCTACCTTTTTTTTTGCTGTCCATTCATTTGGAATGCTTTTTTCAACCCTTCATTTTCAGTCTGTGTAAGTCTTTTTTTCTGAGGTAGGTCTCTTGTAGGCAGCATATGTGTAGGTCATGCTTTCTTATCCATTCAGCTGCCCTATGTCTTTTTATTTGAGCATTTAATCCATTAACATTTAAGGTTATTATTGATAGATATTTATTCACTTCCTCCTTTTGTACCTGTGTTCCCCTCTCTCTCCCTCCCTCTCTCTCTCTCTCTCTCTCTCTCTCTCTCTCTTTCTTCATCTTCTCAAAGCAGTCCCTTTAGCATATTTTGCAGTGCTAGTTTGGTGGAGGTATATACTTTCAGCCTCATTTTTTTTTCCTGGGAAACTCGTTATTTTGCCTCCATTTTAATTGAGAGCTTCACTGGGTAGAGTAATCTTGGTTGCATGCCTTTGTTTTTCATTACTTGAAATATTTCTTGCTATTCTCTCCTGGTTTGCAGTGTTTCTGTTGAGAAATCAGCTGCTAACTTTATCGGAGCTCCTTTGTATGTTACTTCTTGTGTCTCCCTTGCTGCTTTTAAGATTCTCTCTTTGTCTTTAAAGCTTGGCATTTAAATCATGATGTGTCTTGAAGTAGGCTTCTTTGGGTTCATCTTGATTGACACCTTCTGTGCTTTCTGAACTTGCATGGTTTTTCCTCTCTCCAAGTTTGGTAAAGTTTTCTGTTGTTAGTATTTCAAACAGGGTTTCTATCCCTTGCTCCTTTTCTTCTCTTTCTGGTATTACTACAATTCAGGTGTTGTTGAATTTCATATTATCTTGCAGTTACCTTAAGCTGTCTTCATATTTTTTTATTTTGTTTCAAGCAGCTGCTCTATCTCAGTGTTTCTTTCTATCTTCCCTGACAGGTAGCTATTTCGCTCCTCTCTTCATCCAGCCTGCTTGTAATTCCTTCTAGTGTAGTTTCATTTCAGAAACTACATTCTTCATTTCTTCCTGGTTCTTGTTTACATTTTCCATTTCCTTTTTAATACTGTTGTAGTTCCCATTCAGTTCCTTGTAGTTGTCTGTGAGTTTCTTGAGCATCCTGATAACCATTTCTTTGAATTCTATATCTGAAAATTTCCTTGCCTCCATTTCATTAATCTCTTTTAGTGGGAAGTCTTCCATGACTTTTGATTTCATGTTCTTTCTTAGTATCCCCATTTTAGGTGACTCTCTTCATTTGTTTCTGTGAATCCCAGTGGTTTGCTTTGCTTGCTGTCTTCATAGGTTGAACTTCTATGGTAGGAGTTCTGTGGGATTCAGTGGCATGGTCTCTTTGATGTCCTTGTCTGGATGCACTAGGGTTGACCTTTTTTTCCCATTTGAGTTGGCTTTCTTGTTGTAGTTAGGTTTTACACATTGGTGGCTCCTTTACTGGTGGATTCTCTCCTCCAGCATGTTTACTGATATTTGCAACTCCCACCTTATCTTGTATATGATCTGGGACAGGGTAAAGGTAAAGGGACACTTATAATACCTTTGGTACCTGTTCTAGACTTATCATAATATGAACCTTAATATTCAACTTCAGGCTTAGAGAAAGCTAACAGTTGGGGTTTTGATGAAGAAGGCCCTGATAGTGGATGGAGAAAGAATAAGAAAGGAGTTATACTACTCTCTGAACATTTAGTAGAGCTACTCATGAAGCATTTGCATGAAACCTCTCATTATGGAAGAGACTCATTAACCACCTGTATTAAACTGTGGCTCTCAGGTCCTGGAATTTCTAAAGCTATGCAAATTGTAATTGCTAGATGTGTTGTGCACCAGAATAATAATCCCAAGACAGATCCCCATCAAAAGAAAGAAGGGAAACAATATCAAGGATAGTACCTATTTGAAGACTGGCAAAGAGACTTTACCCAGATGCCAAGGGTCTGAAGGTGGAAAAATTTGTTAGTCTTTGTTGACACCTTTTTAGGATAGGTAGAAGCCTATCCTACTAGAAGGAAGAAATTCCTGAGATAGTGAAAGGCTTACTGAAGGAAATAATTCTTTGCTTTGGCCTCTCTGGCAGCATACAAAGTGATAATGGACCTGCGTTTATTTCAGAAATTACACTGAAGGTTAGTACATTTTTAGGAATCAAGTGAAGACTCCACATAGCATGGAGACCTTGGGCTTCTGGGAAGGAAGAGAAGATGACTCACATCTTAAAAATATACAGCCAAAAGTAAGTAAGTAAGTAAGTAAGTAAGTAAGTAAATAAATAAATTTACAGTTAAAAAAGAAAATGAAAAGTATAGACAAGCTGTGTCAAGAAACTCATCTTGATTAGGATCAAGCTTTGCCCATTTCACTGCTCAGGGTAAGGGTGGCTCCTTGAAATGGGATTCAGTTGAGTTTCTATGAAATTGTGTGCAGGTGACCATTTCAGGCTACAACTGTGGTGGGAGATAGTATAGAGATCAAGAAGTGAAGATAAATAAATGTGTACAACATTTAAGTCAGACCTTAGCTGTAATTAAAAGACTTGCCAATATTAGAGACCTCTCCCCTACCAGTTCGCAACACTCATCTGAGCCTGGAAACAAAAGTGCTGCTCAAGACTTAGATGAAAGCATCTCCAGAAAGCCAAATAGAAGAAAAGTGAACTGGACCTTGGGATGTGCTCCTCCCCACCCCAACCATGGCAAAGCTAGCAGGAATAAAATCTTGGATTCATCATACCATAGTAAAGAAAGCATGGAGGAACAATGGGCCACCAAACTGCAAGAAGACCTGAAAGTCATCTTTTGAAATCAATGGATTATGTTCTTTTCATTATTTTTTGTTTGATCTCATGTTATGGAGAACTTATTCCTTTCAAACAAGATGAAAATATGTGGATACACTTAGCAAAACATGCTCTAAACATCTCTGACCTTTGTCATTAAGGATGAACTTACATTGGACAAACTTTCACTTCATGTCTTACAGGAATTTGTACTCCCCTGAAGCGCCTCTGAAATTATATTTTGTTTAAGCATATCAGTAAGAAAATGACCTACTCTGATATTTATAATTGGGGACTTATGGTAACTCTAAAGGACAAGGAAATGTTTTCCTTAAAAATTACTAATGTAGCTCCAGCTGGAGAGTGTGAAACTTTTGTCAACTGTACTAAAAACTGTTTTGTGCTTTCAGCAGATGTGAAGATGAATTGTACCACCACCACTAATGCATCAAATTGCCTGCAGGATGGTTTCTAAAGTGTGGAAGGACTGTTTATTCCTATGCTCTGACAAATAGTTCTGGGGAACCATGCTTTCTGGGAAGACTGATGGGTTTTATGCGTCAGAAGCCCCACACCATGCCAGCTTGATAGCAACTCTCCCTTGTGCCTAATTGTAGCAGTGATTTGTAGCTTTTTAGCCCCACTGAATATGTAGCTTTGATATATTTGTAATACCAGCCATAATGACCATTCTGAATGTAGAAATAAGTAGATTAGTTTGTGCTGTGGCAAAAGCTTTGAATGCCACCTCACAAGCCATTAGTGCTATTAGTTAAGAACTAGGACAAGCTAGAGAAACAGTATTAGAGAATCATGCAGCTATAGACTACCTCCTTTCAAGACATAGTCATGGATGTGATGAATTTAAATGACTGCTATTTCAACCTGACTGATAATCCGCAGCTTATAGAGCATAAGTAAAGCAAGAAAATGAAGCAGTGTGCAATATAAAACAGAGAGGGATTCTTGGGTAGTGATTTGTCTAAACTAACCACCTGTCTGCCAGGTATTACTGGTTTTAGAGAGGCATTTGTTGTGTTTATTCTTTTCATTGTTTTCAGCATCATAGCTTGTTGTATGAAATGTGACACCTTATGTGGATCTGCAATTAAGTGTATTCCTAAGCACCCTACCAGACAACCTAATGCTAAGATACATACCCAACAGCAAGATGAATATTTCCATATGAAACTGATCTCATAGAAATAAGATAGTTTAAACTAGCATTGGGGGATGACAGGGGAACTCAGGAGTTAGGAATTTTTTGTTTTAGGTAACAGTTAATAAGCTTAGTAGCTAAGGCATGTAAAAAGCTATTATTTCAGGAACTGAAGGTGTGGCCCACCCTGACTCCAGGAGACCACAAACAATTCGACCTTTGTGCTCCAGAAAAGACCATAAGCGATCAAGATGGTATCTGAGCCATTGTGTTCCAGAGAGAGACATCTTGCAGCCCAGGACACAGGACCTGGATAGAAAGTCACCAGTCAATGAATAAAAGCGTAATGGGTACTCCAAAATGGAGAAACCCCACATAGTTATCACTTGGGGGATAGGGGAAGAGGGGCAAGGTCATTGAGAGTTATTTTGCATATCTCAAGAACTTGGCCAGTATTTTAATAATATTAAAAGCTGTGCTTGTGCTCAGAGCCAGGGAGATGAGTGTGATTCTAACGTGTGATGTGATGTAGCTGCAGGGGCTTCTGCACATGAGAGAGTAGCAGCTCCTAGGTCAAAGGGCCATGCCTGACGGGACTAACAATGGCAGCAAAAAAACAGAATGCTAGAAGGTATAATCCTTTGTGAGAGGAGTAGGAAATGGGTTACAGAGGAAGATCCATGCCAGCATTAAACCCAGGGGCAAGAGCAGCCAGTGTCTCCCACTCTATCTCTCAGTCATGCTGGAGCTCTGGAGCTCTAGACCATGTGCGAAAGAGAGTAGGAGAACCATGAGAGGTTCTTGTCCCCCATCCCTCTCTCCACTCTTCCTCTCCCTCTCTCTCTCTCTCAACCACGTGGCTGGGGAAGGAGAAACCTCTTGACCATGTAGCTACAGTGTTAGGTCTTGGCCAGGCACCTTGAAAGGGTGCAGAAGGATTCACCGGCCCACCATGAGGATGCAGTTTTGGATTAAAGGCTGGAGCCTAGCAAGCTGAGCATGAACAATTGGAGGAAGCCAGAATACAGACAGGAATCTGCCCAGCTAAGCTACAGACTTCTATTTCTTTTCCTGAGAGATGGTATGTCTTACTAGCCTGGTTTGACAAGCGGGGCAGGACTATATGTGAATGGTTTTTTTTTTTTTTCTTTCTAAAAGGAGCAAGATTTAATGGCAGAATTCTGCCATTATTCTAAACCTATATAACTTTTTAAAATTTCCTTGCATTCTTTTTCTTTTTTTTATTTTATTTATTTATTTTTAGAGAGGGAAGGGAGGGAGAAAGAGAGAGAGGGAGAAACATCAATGTGCAGTGGCTGGGGGCCGTGGCCTGCAACCCAGGCATGTGCCCTGAACTGGGAATCAAACCTGTGATGCTTTGTTTCGCAGCCCGTGCTCAATCCACTGAGCTATGCCAACCAAGGCTGTAACCTGTATAACTTTTTAATATATGGTACCTTCCTTTTCACAAGACTCTGGCACTGGAAGTAAGGTTCTTATCAGTAGTAGGCAGTAGATCCCAGAGCAATAGAACCCAGTGGTTCTGTTACAAAGGGGTGTTAGGGAAATAGCTGGACTGCAGCTTTTATATGATTACCTACTTTCCTGAACTCCAGATCCCTTACCTATACTTTTTCCTCCTTCTAAAAAAAAAAAAGGCTGGCTTGAAAAGAAATGTAACACAGTCTGTTAAGGTATATAACCTGCCATCTTCTCAGATCATCAGCCATCTGAATAAAATGCACATAGAGTTTCAATCCCTGTCCCTGCTTCTTGGTTCTAGTAGTAACAGGCAGCATGAACACCAATTTTTCTGGTTTCATTACCTAAAATTTTCAAAGATATGAATACATGATATATTTTTACAATAAAAAGAGCACCCAACTATACATAGAGTTTTATAATCTGTATTTTTCACTCTACACATGAACATTTTCTCATGTCATTAAGCATTTCATTATTCTTAAAGGCTTAATGAAGATAATTCTGGCAAAAGAGCAGGTTGAGCTGATGTGGGTTCATACTTTATATTAAACATATCTAGGAATTCTAGGTAAAATATAATGCCCAAAGAAACAAATTTTAATACGTACCCTAGCTTGAAAGTAAAGGAAATTCCCGGGAGTCATAAGGTAAGAATGAAATCAAGAGCCAGAGCTAGGATGATTTCCCTGTGTTTAGCATGGACACACCAGCATTTAGAGAAATCTTTCAGTCCTGAGAAATCAGGACAATGGCCATTCTTGCCCAGTGCACTAAGGGGAAGCTAACATACAATGGAATTGTTTCAGGCCAGATGTGTACTCTAGGGGCTGGATCTAATATTCTTAACTGTCTTATTAGTCTCAATTGTTTGATTCTCTTGGGTTTTCTATGTAAATGGTGGTACTATATGCAAATTACAGAGGTTGCCCCACTTAGTCTTTAGAAGTCATTTGTTTCTCTTACATGATTTCTTCTGCTAGATTCTCAAGTAGTATGTCAAATAGCAGCTATGATATCAAGCATCATGTCTTTGTGCTTGACCTTTAATGCTTCTCAATTTTTTTCCTTAAGTATATTTATTTTAGTTTACATTTATAAGGTTAGGGGTGTTCCCTCTATTTCTAGTTTGAGATTTCTTTAAATCAACACATGGGTGTTGGTATTTAACATATTCTGTCTTCTGCACCTTTCAGAAAATCAACTATATTTTTCCCTTCAGCACATAAACGTCACTATATTCCAATGCATTCCAGCATTAAAACATCCATGCACTTCTGTAACAAAGCCTACTTAACACCTTGTTGAATTTGGTACACACATACATACACACATATATACTTGTAGAATGTTTGTATCTATTGAGGAGTACCAGAATTTGCTATCCCCCAAATGTCTAAGTTGTAATATTGATTATTTTAGCTGATTATTTTAAGAAACAAAAGGCTGAAGAAGAACCTTTGACCATCCCTAGTCTAAAAAGAATTAAAAAAGAGAACCTGCTCCAAGTTGGGAACTATCACCTTAGCATAATATGAACTAGGTAAGGCAGAGAGGAAGAACCTAGCAAAGTCTGTTTGTTAAACTCCCCTCCCTGTCCCATTGCTTCTAGGTGGCCTGGTAAGAATTTATTTACCAAATGTTTGCTTCTTTCCTCCCTTTTTTTTAACCTGCTCTGCTCTCCTGTTCTTTCTGGAACTTTGTGTTTTGCAGGATTTGAGGGTCATGAGACAGACCTACAGTCCACCATGTGACATTCTAGTTAATGGAGACTGCATATTGTCTTTTCTTCTTTATTCTTTTACACACTACTCCTATTTACTAATCTTTATTCCCACCCTACCTCAGAATCTGACATCCCACAGCCTCACAGCTTTTTAGATCCAACTAACAATCCTTTTGTCCCCAATAAGAGTCTTATCTTCTTTCCATCCTTTCTAAAATGTGGCTAGTGGGGTGGAAGATCATGGTTAACACTATAAATAGCCAAAGGATATCCCATCTCTTCTCTGCTGGCTGCTAATGTAAATATCATAGAACACTGTCTTGCTGTCTTAAACCAATTTGCCTTACTCCTCCAATTGATCACAAAAAAGAGTAGGGGGAAGCTGTGAACACAGGGATACATGAAGGAGACTGCCCCACTGAATCTCACAGGTATTCTACCACAGAAGTTCACACCATAATCACAGGGAACCAGAACAGATCAATTTAATAAACAGAGGCTAACAAGAAGAGTCTCAGGAACAATGAGAAGACAAAGAAACAATCCCCAAATGAAGGGAAAGGAGGAAGCCTCACAAAGAATGCTAAATGAAATAGAGGCAACTCAACTATCAGATACTGAGTTCAAAACAATGATTATCAGGAAGCTCAACAAACTCTTTCCTCCCTTTTGAAGTTCAAACCACTACCTTCCTTTCTCCTTAGCTCAATATGACATATCAGCCTCATATACGTGATTTGTCTTCAGGTCCTATATTTTTATGGAATCCCCATATGTACATACATTATTAAATATGGTTACTTTCTCTTGTAAACCTGTCTCATGTCAATTTAATTCTTAGACAGCCAGGAGAAATAACAGGGAAAAGAGGTGACATTTTCCCCTCTCCCACACTATGTTTTGAAGTTAAATTGACTTCTAATATCCTTTTCTTACACTGTCTTCTAGTTGTGGTATCTACAACACACTAGTTTCATAAACGTGATTAACTGCTTTTTATGTTATTTTACTTTCTGAAACAATTTGTATAACATCTGTTCTTGAAATTTCAGCAATATTCACCTAAAAACTTGGGGTCTGATCCTGGAGACAATGAAGGGAATGTAAAGAATAAAACTAAAAGCCTTTACCCTAACTACTCTGTTATCTGAAGGCCCTGACCATCTCTTATATTTCCCTTCATAAACTGACCCTCCCTGAAAGCCTTTGATAGATTTTTAGTTAAGTTTTGCATTGAGTTCCATTAACTTCTTTACCACTGTGCAGGGGTGAAGGTTGGGGAGGGATCCATATATAATAACTTGGTTTCTCATATATGATTACTATCCACCTAGGCTGTTTTCATAGGTGTGCAACCTTGCAGTCACACAGGGACCAGCTCTTTGAAGGGCTCTGTACTTGATTCAATGTTCTGTTGTTGCCATCATGAAATTCTTAATAATTTTGGACAGGAGCCCCACATTTTCATTTTTCACTAGGCACTACACATTGTACAGATAGCTCTGCTATTCCTGAATATCATTCCCTTTGAATTTCACCTCACTTTGCTCTGCCTTCTACCCTAAAGTTATAACCCATGTACAAGCTACATTTTCTTGGCTGGTTCTTTGCCTAAGATCTGGGGTAGGCAGCAGCTAACCTGGATAACCCACATATTACAGCTTGGTCAACCCAGTAATCCCATAGTAAGCATTACCAGTATTCCTAGTCCCCCGAGGGAAAGTTATGCATCATTTAGACCATAAATAGACAAGAAATATTCACAAAATATCATCAGGGATAAAATGTCCCTTTTTACATTAAAGAAATGTCCTTATTTTATGGAGATCCTCCATTGTTTGTGATGCAGATATCCGAGAGTGATCTGTCCTCATTTTCCAAGCAACTGCAGTTTAAATCTATCAAGATTATCTGCCAATATCTGGTTGGCTAGGGGCTAATTTGAAAAGATCTTTGATTTGACAATTTGGTGATTGGTTTAAAGTTACAATGTCCATGGAGTTGTCCATTATCTCTGGTTTTAAAGTAGTCATGCTAATCAGTATAATTTCAAGCTGTGTATTAGAGGTACTTCTCTCTGATCTAGTGTCTTTTCATTCAGAACAGATACAGTAATGGCTTGAGGGAAATGACTCTGTGACTGTAAATGTTTGCACATTAGTGACACGCTTATGTGTACCCGTATGCCTCTTACAGGGCTTGATCACCTGTGCCAGACGTGATTTAGTAATGCATTAGGCACTGGTATTGGAGACAGCATTCTGAACAGACTTATTTCCTTCCCACTTTTGTGAGGGTCCCTTAATCTTAATAATAACAACCTTCAATTGCTTCAACTTTTCATCTGTGTTCCAACATTTATCCTGAAGTTCTAATTGTTCAACTTCCAATCTGAACTCACATTCTTTCCCCTCAAGATTCCCTTCAATGTAGCTTTTAATCTGTTAGACAGGGAATAGTTACAAATGCTCTTCTCCATTGCTTTCAAAGTACTGCTTCAGAATGTTTTTGCTAAAATTTCAATGTTATATTCTAAAATATTTGTTTTTATGAAGTTGTTTTATTACTTATTTCTACTAAAAGAGAATTTTTTAAAGATTTTATTTATTTATTTTTAGAGAGGGAAGGGAGGGAGAAAGAGAGAGAGAGAGAAACATCAATGTGTGGTTGCTGGGGGCCATGGCCTGCAACCCACGCATGTGCCCTGACTGGGAATCAAACCTGCGATGCTTTGGTTTGCAGCCCACACTCAATCCACTGAGCTACACCAGCCAGGGCTAAAAGAAATTTTTGTAATTGTTTTTATTTCATTTAGTTTCCCCTGAATGCAGCTTTTAAAATTCAGAGCAATATCACATTACTGGGGAACAGCTTTAAAAGCAACCACTTGTTTACTTAACTCTGGTGATCACTTTGTACAGTTTGACTTTGTTTTCTAAGATTTCAGTTCACCTTCAAAGTACCTATTCATCACAACAAAAGTGAAAAATCCCACAAAACTATCTTTATTTTCTAACCCAGTCACCCAATAAGTATTTTATTTGTTGAGCGCCTATTATGTGGCAGACACTGGCCTAGGGACTTGGGGTGCATTACTGACCCAAATGCACAAAAATTTATTCCCCAGGAGAGCTTATATTTAGTAAGTGAAGGAAAATAAACAATAAACATGATAAATAACTAGATTATATAGTATGCTCACAGGTGATAAATGCTATGGAAATAATAGCAGGGTAAGGTAGGCATCAGGAGGGCAGATTGAAACTTACCTACAACCCCAGTCTTTATACTCACTGTTCCTCTATTCTTCTATTAAAATAATTCTTCTCTGCATCCTATACTACCAATCAATTACTGTACCATTGTTTCTTATTCCCTTCACAGCCAAACTTCAACAAGTTGTTTACAGACTCTGCTTTCACTTTCTCACCTCCCAATCACTGCAAATCAGTTATCTAGTTTCTGCTCCTACCTTTTCACCAAAACAGTTATAACCAAAGGAGCCAATGACTTCCATGTTACCAAATCCACTGGAAATGAATCAGCATTTTTATACTGTTGATGACACTCCTTCCTCCTTGAAACATATCATCCCCTTGGACTTCATTATACTGCTCTCTCCTGCTTATCCTCATCATTCTCAAGTCTCCACTGACAGCTACACTACTTCTGACCATCCATCCTTTAAATGCTTGTGTTTCTCTGCATTCTATTCCACTAACTTCTTTTTTCTTATTCTTTCTGGTTTAAATCAATCATTCACTGTGACTTCAATTATCATCTATATATTGATGGATCCTAAACTATCAAAACAGACCTTTTACCTGAGCTCCAGACATATATCCACCTGTCAACTAGTTATCTCTCCTTACATGGCCCATAGGCACCCAAATACCCTATCCAAATATGACACATCTTCCCCTGCCAAACCAGCCCTTCTCATTTTCCCATCGTAGTAACACCAATATATTTCCAGTTAGCATAATCATTTAGAAACCTGAAATTCATACTCTCCTTTAAACTCCCTCATTTCTTTCCCTGAACCACTTACCACTAAGTCCTGTTGATGTACATGCTAAACAGCTCTCAAATTTATGTACTTCTATACATAGTTCTACTATTGTAATCCAGGATACCATATTTTCTCAATCATGTAAATACAATGGCCTCACAACTGGTTCCCTTGTCCCTAGCGTTGCTTACTTCCAATCCTCCACACAACAGTCAGAGTGACCTCTAGGGATACAGATCTAAGCATACCATCCCTTTGCTTAAAATCCTTCATTGGTTCCCTTCTGTCCAGAGGATAAAACCCAACTCTTTAATGTGGGTTATATTCTGATCTAACGTCTAAGTTGAGTTGCTGCCAACCTGAACTCCTTGCAGTGCTCCAAATACTCCATGCATTTGGGCCTTGTACCTGAAACATTCTTCCCACCACACAGTGATTACATGACAAACACCTGTTGATCCTCCTTATCTTTCATGTTATGCATTTTCCTGAAGTCTGGACTATATTTCCCTACTATGTACCCCCATAGAACTTGGTACTCCTCCTATTATAGCCCTGTTATTACTTCTTTACCTAGCTTCCTTCCTATCTGGACTCCATGAAGAAGTAAGGCTAAGTTTACTTTGTTCATGACTATATGTGTATATCCCTAGTACACATAAATTTCATGGCCCATAGCAGGAACTCAATCAATGTTTCTTGAATGAATGAGCAACAAGCCTATGTGAGCTTTAGCCCTACACACTTCAAAAGGAGGAAATGAAGCATAAAAATATATATATATTTAAAAAATCAATTATGTATATCACAGAATGCAGTTTTCTTTAAAAAGTAAATAAAATATATGAAAAGTAAATAAAACAATAGTGTTCAGCTCTGGATAGTGTGATTTTTTTCTTTCTTCTGTGTAACCTTATTCACCAAATTTTCTATAATGAGTGTGACATTTTTATGGTGAAAAAATGTTACAAATTATAAAATAAAAAGAACTTTATTACAAAATATTTTTACCTCTTTTCCTCAAAATAAACAGAGTATCATATACAGTGAAATATGATCACTGGGGTTTTTTTTACCCACTTTGCTGGAAGATAAATAACAACATCTCTGCCTTATTTAACACCAACAGAAATATACAGTGTTAACATAACCCAAGTGGCAAAAAACACATCACTATCTAGGATTGCAAATGCCATGAGTATCTTTCATATCATTTTTTAAATTCTTTAGAAACCATTTTTTTTTTAAATGGAATTGCTGGGTCATGAGGCAGCTCTATTTTTTTAAGATTTTATTTATTTATTTTTTAGAGAGGGAAGGTGGAGGGGGAGAGAGAGAGAGAGAGAGAGAGAGAGAGAGAGAGAGAGAGAGACATCAATGTGTGGTTGCTGGGGGCTGTGGCCTGCAACCCAGGCATGTACCCTGACTGGGAATCGAACCTGCGACACTTTGGTTCGCAGCCCGCGCTCAATCCATAGAAACCATTTTTAATAAAAGAGCTCAAATTCTGGTTTGATGCACAAAAACAGAACTATCAACTTTATTTTATATTTGGAAGTAAACATGACAAAACTAAAAACTAATTGTTATCCTTCTAAAATGCTCCATCAGGTTTAGTCTCCTCTGCTCTGAATATTTTGTGTTCTTCTCAACAGAAAAATAATGCTACAGGAGAAAAGTAAAGGAGAATTAAACAACTTGAAAAGACTAGCATATATACATCACACTTTGTTATAAAAGGAAATAACTATGATTAACTTACGTATTTTCCATTTACCAGTCTATTATCTTACCTTACTGTGAGGCATACAGACAAAATACGCTAAAGCAAATACCATTACAATGACAATTTCTGAATAACAAAGTTAACTCCCATGCCCCAGTGAATAGCCCACAGAGTTTGATTTGTTAATCTAGCTATAATATCACATATATGCACATGTGGGTACATATACATGTGCATGCATGTATTGTATTAAACTTTATACAAAGTAATATATAGGTATGTGTAATAATACACATGTATGATTATTTTATATATACTTATTACATTACCTTACATGAATAATATCACATATGTATACATAATACTTTATATAAGGATTTTCTTTTGTTTCTTCTGAGATAAGTCAATTTTCCCACTTATCTAGTCCAAACCTCTTATTTTACAGTTTGGTAAACTGAGGTTCAGAAAAGTTAAGCGACTTGGCCAAGCTGTCACTATAAATAATAGCATAACTGGGACTAGAGACACAGAGTCTCCTGACACTAAATTCAATGATCTGTTATTCCACTTTTCTGCTTCCTTGTAACTGAGGCTAGAAATGAACATCTTAAATTTGAGTAACACATTGGAATTTTCAAAACATTTGCACATGATCTTGTTTAAGCTACAGAAAAATTGCAGTGTATGGTATTAAGGAGCTGAAAGGTTACTACTTGCCTATGGAAATGCCAGTAGTTAATGTCCTGAGGTTCCTGACTCCTGTTCCAGTACTCTACTCCATGGAGTACACTTATTTTCTCACCAACCATTTTATTTTTACTCGGCCCTTCACATGAAGGAGACACAGGCCAAGGCTACAGGATAGGTAAGCATGTGCAAGTGAGGCCCAGGTCATCTCTAGTGTATAATTCTGGGATCCACACTCTCAATCTCTTCTAATACTGCATAGCATAAGTTTGGGAAGGCAAGTAGCTGAAACTAACACCTAGAATCCAGGATTCAATCTCAGACCTGTCAGACTCCTGAGGCTATATGTTCCATCTCTTTGATATGTGGTGTGGTCAACATACATGGAGGACTATGGCCATTATTATTCTGCAAGACTGTCTATCAAAGAACCTCAGGGTCAGAGATGGAACATTACATATTTTTGTTTCCCACAAAGGGTTGCACTATGTATAAGAAATAATGTGGCACCCAAACAATGTGGTACATTTCTTGTTTACCTTTCTACCATACAAATATTCCTAGTGATATTATCATCTCAGAAGTTGGTACTCCTGTAATCCAAACATTTGTGGTAAAAAATAAGCACTAAATGAATCATAATGATAGTAACAAGAACAAAATATTAAGTACTTCAACTTTAGATTCTATTGCCATTACCTTTATTCTCTTGCTCCTTTTCATCACTTAATCTTTCCTCATTTTGCATTACTAGCTCAAACCTTTCAGCATCTCTCTTTAGCTTCTTTCTTTACTTCTTTAAAAATCTTCTTAACTTTCCTTCATAAAGGAAATATACAGCCCATTTGCTGTAATATTAAAAGTTCAAAGTAAAACCTTGTTTTTCAACAGTGATGGAACAATAATAACAGCAGGTCATAAGGAAAAAGCTATCTGCCCAAACAACTCTTTACACATTCCCACCTGATTGCTTAACTCAACAAATTTAATAAATCTAATAGAAAATATTACACTTGAGCTACTGGTGTGTATCATTATAGCCATTATTATTATTCTACATAGTGTCATTTTGATCATTTTATCCTCTACAACAGGAATGCTGTCCTAACTCCCTCTGCTGATATCAATGTCACCCACCTTTTGAGGCTCAGCTTGTATAAGTCCTCCCTTTCATTCCTAGATTGCATGGATTTCTTCCTCCTATGAACTTCAAAATTAAATAGTTAATACTTCACACTATATTATCACCTATAATTTTGCAATTTTGCACTTTCATTAACTATTGCTATCTTTGGTATTCAGTCCTGTATTCCTTGCATTTATGTGGACAGTGTTAGAGGGGGGCACCTGAGAGCTTATCATAGGTCAAAAACTTGGCCAGGTGCTTTATATAATTTGTCTCATTTAATCTTCACAACAATCCTACAAGGCGAATATTGTACTTCCTATTTTGCAAGTGATTACTAAACTGGAGCTTAAAGAGGTTAGATAAATCAACCAAGGTTACATCTGGCTGGCAAATGGAAATGCTAGGTCTGCCTAACTCTAATGGAAAGTTCAGAGTCTTTCCATTAGATCACACTACACCATTAGCAAATAATGACTAGTAATAATGAGTATGTGCCAAAGCTTTTGTATAAGCATTTCTTTTGCACAATCATGATGACTTGATGAGGCAAGTACTATTTTCATCATTTCCATTTTCATATGAGAAAACTGAGGTACCAAAAAAGGAAAATACTTGCATGAGGTCACCGCACTACTCAATAATAGAGCCAGAATTAAAATCCAGACCTGCCCAGATCTAAAGCACAATCTCTCACCCACTATGCTAACCTGCCTCTTTCCCTCCTTGTTGCTTAGAAATAACTTCAGGCAAAAGCCTTATCTTGTAACTTTATACACCCCACAGAACCTGGTAACCAATGAGGGTTTAAAAATTTAGTTGATTTTTATATTTATAGAACTTTCACTTTCTAAATTCCTAAACACAAGACAAAGAGAAAAAATAAGAATGCTCAAAGCAGCACTGGCTGGTGTGGCTCAGTTGATTGAGCACTGGCCTGCGAAACAAGGGGTCACTGGTTCAATTCCCAGTCAGGGCACATGCCTGGGTTGCAAGCCAGGTTCCCAGTAGGGGGCATGTGAGAGGCAACCACACGTTAATGTTTATTTCCCTCTATTTCTCCCTCCCTTCCTCTCTGTCTAAAAATAAATAAATAAAAATCTTTAAAGTAAAAAAAAAAGAATATTCAAAGCAGAGATAAGGATGGAAACCCACAAGAGAAAGAAAAGAAGAAAGATTTGTATATAATGTTATTGAGGCAATAACAAATATATGCTTATCCTCAGCTCAATGTACAGAATAAGACACTTAGTACCTGACAGTGCTACTTAGCTATATACAGGAACCAGGTTCTGAGCATCTGGGGCCTAGAGATAGATAAGCCTGCCTTTGAAATGATGACTTTGAAGGAAATACTGATTTTTCTCCACTAAAACTATATTACTTGATGTCACTGAGCTCCACTAGGTAAGACAGATATGGAGTAAATAAACATCTTTTTCCCAATTAATCATAAAAATAGTCTCCAGGCATAACTGAAATACTGGTTGAAGGCCAAAATTATATTTATATGATTTTCCTATGGTCCCTTTATATTGCAGTGCTGTTAACTGCAGTCGCAAGAAATAATAACTGCCTGGCTGGCATAGCTCAGTGGATTGAGCGCGGGCTGCGAACCAAAGTGTCGCAGGTTCGATTCCCAGTCAGGGTACATGCCTGGGTTTCGGGCCATGACCCCCAGCAACCGCACATTGATATTTCTCTCTCTCTCTATCTCCCTCCCTTCCCTCTCTAAAAATAAATAAATAAAATCTTTAAAAAAAAACTGTTTTAAAAAAAGAAATAATAACTGAAGCAACCTACATAATTCTCAGTTCCTTTGGGCCAAATGTGTTTCAGAATACAGAACATTTTGAATTTCATTTTATATTTCATTTCAATTTATTTTTCAATTACTGTTGACATTCAATATTACATCAGTTTCGGGTGTACAGCATTGTGGTTAGACATTTATATAACTTATGAAGTGTTCTCACTGATAAGTCTAGTGCCAACCTGAAAGAATATTTTGGATTTTAAAAAGGCAATATGACATGATAAACTGAATATTACATGACACTCTTATGGGGTCTTGGACAGAAGCTCATGATCAAACACAGTAATATTTTTACAACAAAATACATGAATATTTACTCTAAGCATTAAATAACAACTATACAGTATACCAGGTCAGGTCAAATGAGTTAGACAAAAGCTTTGGGTGTGCAAAACTTTTTTAATTTCAGAATTTTAGATACAAAATTGGGGGTTTACATGTACTTCTAATATTCTCTGACTTCAATATATCTTACTTCACATGATTAAAATAAGAACAATTTCTTTATCCATAAATTTTACTTTAAATTTAATGGTGTACATTTTACATTAAGTAACAAAAAAATGTAACATTACTGATTTTTCTCCACTAAATTACTTCAAAATCCACCACTGCTCTAGGAACAGAGGACTTGGTTTTAGATTCAGACTTCTAACATGCATTATTAAGATGCAAAGCTAGATATGATAGCCAATATGTAATAAGAATGCCCAAGGTGGAAAGTATGGGTGAAGATTTATTCATTGTCCTAGAGCTAATTTTCTTCTTTTCATATAAAATGCCATATATCATGGCCAACATACTCACACTTAACATGGACGGATCAACTTATCACCTGTCCATTTACTCACTGATACATTTGTTCATTTGTGAAATAAACACTATTCTAAATACTACAGACATAAAGATAAATAAAGCATGGGATCTGCCTTCAAGGAGCATAAAGTTTAGAAGGGAAGAGAGATATATAGGTTGATAATTATATCAAATTGAGATAATCCAAGTAAAGGTAACCAAATTGTTAGGAGACAAGCAGGAAGAAGCCTAACCCAGTCTGGGAAGGAGGTTTGAGGTAAATTTTCTAGGGGAGGTGACATCTAAGCTGAGGCCTGCATCCTGAGTGGAGTAAGCTATAAAAAAGGAAAGTGTAGATGAGGATATGTTTAAGAACATTTCAATCAGTAAGTATATGGGGTGAAAAGCTCAGAGTGGTGAGGCAGCATGTTTTTTGTTAACATCAAGTGGATTGGTGTGGCTAGAAACACTTAAGTGGGCCCAGTGGGAATTTCTGGTGATACAGATCTATACAGTTGTGAAAATTCCTTTCTCTAGGAATTTCTGGGAGCCTAGACCTAGGAACAAAAAAATCACGCGTGGATTCAGTTGCAATGAAACAAAGGAGCTGGAAAAAATGGATTAATTAATGTATCAAGCAATAAGATCTAGGGTGGGTAAATAAATCAGGTGATGTTGAAAAGATAGAAGACTAGGGAAAAACAGAGAGCCAAAGAGCCTGGAAGTCTCAATGAGAACAGGTATAGCAACAATAAAGACAATAAATACCTAGAGGACAAGGCACCTTCAGTTAAAGAATAGAGATTCAAAGTTTAAGATTTTGGAGACTCAGAGGTTCAATTTTTGATAAACGTCAAGGTTCAGGATATGGACATGAAAAATGGGTTACCAATGCACAGTACAGAAGAGATTCCTCAGAACTGAGTGCATTAAGGAACTCCGAGGCTATGGACCTAGATAGCACATAACATGGACAATGAGGCTGCCCAGAAAGATGATCTAATGGAAAAGAACACAACACCTAGCAAGTGCATAAACTAAAGGAGGAGCTCAATTAACATTTTCACAGAGAATAAATGAATAAATGTTTAAACTTAAGAGTTTAGTGTAGTTTCAAATGGTCTACATACTAGATTCACGTGGAATGCTTTAAAAAAATACAAATTTCAGGACCAAACCACAAACTTCCTAAATCAAAATCTCTTGGGTAAAGCCCAGTAATCAATATTATTATTAAATATTCCCAAGGTTACTTCTATAGAAGCCACCTAAAGACCAGAGTTTGAGAAACACTGATCTAGTAGGTTGATTTTGCCATGTTTCTTAACAAACGCTAATTCATTACATGAATATATATTATTTAAGGCAATTAAAAACATAACATCAATTTCACAGATAAGAAACCTTGTAAGTTTAAGTTATCATTTACATCATCACAAAGATAAAAAATAAACAGAAATAACTAACTAGATTATTCCAACCATTATTTACCAAGTTGCCTACAACATGGTCTAGAGACCAGTGGTTCTAAAACCTGGGTGTACATAAGAATAACTTGTTGGGCTTGTTAAAACACAAATTACTGGCTTTCAACCAGAGTGTCTTATTCTATAGATCTAGGGTGGAACTTGAGAACATACATTTCTTGCATGTTCCCACATGATGATGAGGAGGAGGAAGAGGATGATACTGGTACAGGAACACACCAGTATCATCTTTGGGGAAACAGTTTTAAACTCAAAAAAAGTGTGAAGCTTGGTTTCTTATACTTATGGGAGTTTCAACTTAGTTACAGAAAGAAAACTAATAACAAAAAGGATAATTATGTTAGATTATATGAATAAGAATACAAGTGCAGAAAAAAGTTCCAAGAAAAGAGACAACACTGGGACCTGGAGCACATGCAGAACACTTCATGTAAGAGTTGAAGCAGCTGCAATTTGAAAGTCAGAAACAATTCAGGCAACTGAAGAGGATGAAGAACAATTCCTACCTAATCTGCGAGCAACATGGGTAAAGAGCAGAAGAAAGAATAATGCCTGGGGTATACCAAGAAATAAAGATAGTTCCCTGGTTGGAGAAAAAGGTATATGAAGTGTTCTAAGAAATATTGGAGCTATAGAATGAGTCCAATTGAGTAAAGCTGAAACAATAAGATGCTATTGTGTGTTTTAATCTATATTTATTTTCTTTTTATTTCCTATAGTAGGAAAAGCAAGAACTTCAGAAGATAAATTGTAATCTTTGTTCTATCACTATAATCTTGAACAAGTGGACAAATCTCCTTGCACCTCTGTTTTGAAGGTCACATAATACGATATGTATGAAAATTTTATATAAACTGGAAAAGGCCAAATATGATAATTCTTTTTTATGAAGTGTGACTTTCTACCTTAGATACTTGTATATAAACATTAATAGACCATGTGTCCTTTGGAAGCATAGAACATGATTTGATTCACCTTTTTATACTTCTTCACAGCACCTAACAAAAGGCTTGGAGTCCAGATATTCTTGGATTCATTAGAAGTTCTTGAATCATATATAGAAATGAAACAATACTATTTTAGGAAGATATGTCTGGCAGGACCTTAGAGGCCATGTCTGGCATGTTGAATTAGAAGGAAAATATATTAGGAGTCCAGTATATGTCCAAACTGCATTGGCAAAAATTCTTTTTTAAAAAATTTTATTTGAATCATTGTTCAAGTACAGTTTTCTCCCTTTAACTACCATTCCAGCCCAACCACCCAACCCTCCCTACTTCCCTCCCATTACCACCCTCCCCCTAGCTTTTGACCATGTGTCCTTTAAATTTGTTCCTGTAAACCCTTCCCATTCTCCCCTGAAATTCCCTCTTCTCTCCCCTCTGGTCACTGTCAGTCTGTCCCCTATTTGAGTGTCCTTGGTTATATTGAGTGTTTCTTTGTTTTGTTGTTTAGGTTCCTGTTCAAGATGAGATCATGTGGAATTTGTCTTTCACTGCCTGGCTTGTTTCGCTTAGCATAATGCTTCCCAGCTCCATCCATGCTGTTGCAAAGGGTAGGAGCTCCTTCTTTCTTTCCGATGCATAGAATTCCATTGTGTAAATGTTCCATAGTGTTTTGATCCATTCATTTATGGATGGGCAGCTAGGTTGCTTCCAGGACCTAGCTTTTGTACATTGTACTGCTATGAACATCGAGGTTCAAAGGTTCTTTGTATTGGTGTTTTAGTGTTCTTAGGATATAGTCCCAGCAGTGCAATTGCAGGATCAAAAGGTAGATCCATTTTTAGTTTTCTGAGGAAGTTCCACACTGCTTTCCATAGTGGTTGTACCAGTCTGCAGTCCCACCAACAGTGCAGGAGGGTCCCCTTTTCTCCACAACCTCTCCAACACTTGTTGTTTGTTGCTTTGTTTATGAAGGGCATTCTGACTGGTGTGAAGTGGTGTCTCATTGTGGCTTTAATTTGAATCTCTCTGATAGCTAGTGATATTGAAGATTGTCTCATGTGTCTTTGGATTTTCTGTATGTCCTCCTTGGAGAAGTGTCTGTTCAAGTGCTTTGCCCACTTTTTAATTGGGTTACTTGTCTTCTTAGAGTGCAGTCATGTAAGTTCTTTATATATTTTGGAGATTAAACCCTTGTCTGAGGTATCATTGACAAATATGTTTTCCCATACAGTTGGTTCCCTTTTTATTTTGATACTGTTTTCTTTAGCTGTGCAAAAGCTTTTTATTTTGATGAGATCCCATTTGTTTATTCTTTCCTTTATGTCCCTTGCTCTAGGAGACATGTCAGTAAAAAAGTTTCTGCGTGAAATATCGGGGATTTTCTTGCCTACGTTCTCTTCTAGGACTTTAATGGTGTCACGGTTTATATTTAAATCTTTTAACCACCATGAATTTATTTTTATATGAGGTGTAAACTGGTGCTTGAGTTTCATGTTTTTGCACGTAGCTGTCCAGTTCTCCCAACACCATTTGTTGAAGAGGTTATTTTTCCTCCATTTTATGTTGCTGCTTCCTTTGTCAAATATTAATTGACCATGGAGACTTGGGTTAATTTCTGCGCTCTCTGTTCTGTTCCATTGGTCCATGTGCCTGTTTTTATGCCAGTACCAGGCTGTTTTGATTACAGTGGCCGTGTAGTATAGTTTAGTGCCGGGTATTGTGATCCCTCCTACTTTACTCTTCTTTCTCAAAATTGCAGCAGCTATTCGAGGTTGTTTATGATTAAATATAAATTTTTGAACTGTTTGTTCTGTGTCTGTGAAATAAGCCATTGGTACTTTAATAGGTATTGCATTGGATGTGTAAATTGCTTTGGGTAGTATGGACATTTTGATGACATTAATTCTTCCTATCCATGAACACGGTATATGTTTCCATTTGTTTGTGTCTTCCTTGATTTCTCTCCTCAGTGTTATGTAGTTTTCTGAATCCAGGTCTTTTACCTCTTCAGTTAGGTTTATACCTAGGTATTTTATTTTTCTTTTTGCTATTTCAAATGGGATTTTTTCTTGATTTCTGCCTCTGCTGTTTCATTGTTGGTGTACAGAAATGCCTTTCATTTCTGGATATTGACTTTTTATCCCGCTGTTTTGCCACATTCATTTATTAGGTCAAGCAGTTTTTTGGTGGAGTCTATAGGAGTTTCTATGTACACTAACACGTCATCTGCAAACAAGGACAGGTTTGTTTCCTCCTTTCCGATTTGGATGCCTTTTATTTCTTTTTCTTGTCTGATTGCTGTGGCTAAAACTTCCAGTACTATATTGAACAGAAGTGGTGAAAGTGGACATCCTTGTCTTGTTCCTGATCTTAGTGGAAAAGATTTTAATTTTTGCCCATCGTGTATGATGTTGGCTGTAGGTCTCTCATATATGGCCTTTATTATATTGAGGAATGCTCCCTCTATTCCCACTTTGCTGAGTGTTTTTATCATGAATGGGTGCTGTACCTTATCAAACATTTTTTCTGCATGTATTGATATGATCCTGTGGTTTTTGTCTTTGCTTTTGTTTATGTGATGCATTACATTTACTGATTTGCGAATATTGTACCATCCTTGCATCGCTGGAATGAAGCCCACTTGGACATGGTGTATGATCTTTTTAATGTGCCGTTTGATGTGGTTTGCCGTATTTTGTAGAGGGTTTTAGCGTCAATGTTCATCAGCGATATTGGCCTGAAGTTTTCTTTCTTTGTTGTGTCTTTATCTAGTTTTTGAATTAGGATGATGTTGGCCTCATAAAAAGAGTTTGGGAGTCTTCCATCATTTTGGATTTTTTGAAATAGTCTGTGAAGGATAGGGGTTAGCTCTTCCTTAAATGCTTTGTAGAATTCTCCTGTGGAACCATCTGACCCAGGGCTTTTGTGTGTTGGGAGTTTTTTGATTACTGCTTCAATTTCTTTTGCTGTTATTGGTTTGTTCAGGCTTTCTGCTTCTTTTCCACTGAGTTTTGGGAGATTATATTTTTCTAGAAATTTATCCATTTCATCTAGGTTTTCAAATTTCTTGGCATACAGTTCTTTGTACTAATTTCTTACATTCCTTTGTATTTCTGTGATATCTGTTGTAATCTCTCTCCTTTCATTTCTGATTGTGTTTATTTTGGTTTTCTCTCTCTTTTTCTTGATGACTCTGCTTAAAGGCTTGTGGATTTTGTTTATCTTTCCAAATAACCAGCTCTTGGATTCATTGATTCTTAGAATTGTGCTTTTAGTCTCTATGCCATTTAATTCTGCTCTGATCTTGGTTATTTCTTTCCTTCTGCATGCTCTGGGCTGTCTTTGTTGTTGTTCCTCGAGTTCTTGTAGACGTGGGGTTAGGTTGTTTGCTTGGAATGTTTCTAAATTTTTTAGGTGGGCCTGTATTGCTATGAACTTCCCTCTCAGGACTGCCTTGGCTGTGTCCCATAAGTTTTGGGTTGTTGTGAGTTTGTTTTCATTAGTTTCCAGAAACCTTCTGATTTCTTCCCTAATATCATTCTTGACACATTCATTGTTTAATAGCATGCTATTTAGTGTCCATGATTTTGAGTGTTTTGGATTTTTTTCCTTGGGGTTGGTTTCTAGCTTCAGTCCCTTGTGATCCAAGAAAATGCTTGGTATGATTTCATTTTTTTTGAAATTGTTGAGCCTTGTTTTATGTCCTATCATGTGGTCAATCTTTGAAAATATTCCATGTACTTTTGAAACGAATGTGTATTTAGCTTCTTTGGGGTGGAGGGTTCTGTATATATCAGTAAAGCCCATTTCATCTAGGGTATTGTTCAATGCCACAATATCTTTGTTGATATTTTGTTTGGAAGATATGTCCATTTTTGATAGTGGGGTGTTAAATTCCCCCACTATAATTGTGTTGCTGTTAATAACTTTCTTGACGTCCTCTAAGATTTTCTTTATGTATTTGCGTGCTCTTATGTTGGGTGCATAGATATTTACAATATTTATGTCTTCTTGGTGGATTCTTCCCTTCAGTATTATGAAATGACCTTCTGGGTCTCTCTTTATGGCCCTTTTTTGGAAGTCTACTTTGTCTGATATGAGTATTGCTACCCCGGCTTCTTTTCCTGTCCATTTGTTTGGAAGATTTGTTTCCAGCCCTTCACTTTCAGCCTGTGCAGGTCTTTTATCCTGAGGTGGGTCTCTTGTAGGCAGCATATGTGTGGGTCATGTTTTCTTATCCAATCAGCTATTCTATGTCTTTTGATTGGAGCATTTAATCTATTTACATTTAAGGTTATTATTGATAGGTATTTATTCATTGCCTCTTATGTACGTGTCTTCCTCTCTCACTCTCTCTTTTCCTTTCTTTCCTTAAAGCAGTCCCTTTAGCATCTCTTGCAGAGCTGGTTTAGTGGAGGTGTATTCTTTTAGACTTCTTTTGTCTGAGAAGCTTCTTATTTGTCCTTCTATCTTGATTGAGAACTTTGCTGGGTAAAGTAGTCATGGTTGCAGGCCTCTGGTTCTCATTACTTGGAATATTTCTTGCCATTCTCTTCTGGCTTGGAGGGTTTCTATTGAGAAGTCAGCCATTATCCTTATTGGGGCTCCCTTGTATGTTACTTCCTGTTTCTCCCTTGCTGCCTTTAAGATTCTCTCTTTGTCTTTAAATTTTGCCATTTTAATTATGATGTGTCTTGAGGTGGGACTCTTTTGGTTCCTCTTGATTGGGACTCTCTGTGTTTCCTGGATTTGTGTGACTTTTCCTCTTATCAAATTAGGGAAGTTTCCCTTCATTACTTTTTCAAATAGGTTTTCTATCCCTTGCTCTTCTTCTTCTCCTTCTGGCATCCCTATTATATGGATATTATTATGTTTCAGATTGTCTTGCATTTCTCTTAATCCCTCTTCATTCTTTCTGAACCTCTTTTCCTTTTCTTGCTCTTTCTGGGTGTTTTCTTCTACTTTGTCCTCTAGCTCACTGATCCGATCTTCTGCTTCATTGATCCTGCTTTTCATTCCTTTTACTGTGTTCTGCAGTTCAGAAATTGTATTCTTCATTTCCTCTTGGCCCTTGTTGAGAGTTTTTATTTCCTTTTTCATTCTGATGTTGTTTTCAGTGAGTTCATTGTAGCTTCCCTGTAGTTTCTTGTAGCTCATTGTGAGCTCATTGAGCTTCCTGACGATCATTGCTTTGAACTCAGTATCTCATAGTTGAATTGCCTCTATTTCATTTAGCATTCTCTTCTGAGGCTTCCTCCTTTCCTTTCATTTGGGGATTGTTTCTTTGTCTTCCCATTGTTTTTGAAACTCTTCTTATTCGCCTCAGCTTCTTATATTGATCTGTTCTGGCTCCCTGGGTTTATGGTGTGAACTTCTTTAGTAGAATAGCAGTGAGTTTCAGTGGTGCTGTTTCTTTGATCTCCCAAGCTCACTGGTCTTGGGCTGTCGTTTAAGTTGGCTTTGTGTTTGCCTTTGGGCTTTGATTGTTGTTGAGTCTTTCTTTGGTGCTTCCTTCCCACCAGCTGGTTAAATGTGGGTCACTCTGTCCACCACCTTCTGTATTTTGTTGTGCTGGTGAGGGCAGGTTGTGTTGAAGCTGGTTCTTCTGTGTGTACAAGGTTTAAAGAAATCTTGTTCAGTTGCTTGTATTGGGTACTGTCTCTACTGTTTAGTTGTATTTCCAGATAAGTCCTGGATTGAGGTTTGTGTGGTTACTACTCCCTCCTTCACCTTCTTCTGCTGTTATCTGTTGTGGTTCTTTTGTTGTTGGGTTTCCTCTTCCAGTGGGTATCCTGGTGCTCACCTCCTCCACCTATTCTTTTTTGTCATCAGTTGGAGGGGGAGGGCAAAATGGTTTAAGACAGCAACAGAGAATTCTATGCTATTTACAGTAGTAGCAAGTAGGGAAAATATAGGAGGTCCTTTCACTATGTATAGTGTTAACCGTGGTCTTCCACCCAGCTAGCTGATTTTTAGAAAGGATGGAAAGAAGATAAGACTCTTGTTGGGGGAGGAAGGATTGTGAGTTGGATCTATAAAGCAGCGAGGTTGTGGGCGGTCAGATTCTGGGGTAAGGTGAGAGTAAAGGATAGTAAATAGGTGTAGGGTGTGAGAGAATAGAGTTAACCACTACAGTAAGAGAGTTCAGGAAACTTTGAAATGGGCTAAGATCTGGGATGGGGGGTGTTGTGAAGTAATTACAATTGCATGGAACAACAGTTATTTACAATAATATTATGGCAACAATCATATGACAGAATCTATGAGATCTAAGTAACAAGAATAGGGAGTGCAGAACCTTGAGTAGTGTGCTAATGGGACACAGGTGAGTTAAAGGACAGTAGATTAGCAATACAGTATGGAAAGAGATATCAGGGGAAACCTGTCAGGTCATACAATGTATTCAGCCTAGCAAAGCAGACTATACAAAAAGAAGAGGGATACAAAAATACTATTTAAAAAGATGTAGGAATACTGGAAAAATAATAATAAGACAAATATGCAATAACTTGCAGGTTCTGTGTAATAGCAGAGTGAAATTTATCTCACTGTTCCAGCTGTTGTGATGCCCCTTCTTTGGGTTCAGCTTTGGTCTTTTCACAGATCCAGGATTTTGTTTCACCTGTAGGTATTTAGAAAAAAATTTAAAAAGTAAAAATAGAAAAGGCAGATGAAGGAAGGAAGAAGAGATAAAATTGGAGGATAGGAAGGAGAAAGGAATAAAACAAGAAATCAGGAAAGAGAGGAAAAAGAAATCAAAAGAGAATAAAAACAATAAAAATTAAAAAATTAAAAATTGTTAAAAAAATAGAATCAAATTAAAAAGTGTCTTGGTTTCAAAGTGGCCAAACCCGTTTTTCTGCTCTTGCTGGCTGCGGCAGGCTGAGGGGTGATTGGTATGGCTTTTCTTCCTCCGCGGAGCTCGCACTGGCTCCTCAGCCTTGCGCCCTGGGTGTGGGAATCAGGTGTTTCCCCAGGGTTACTGCTGTGGACTGGGGTGCAGGGATGCTCTCCCTGCACGAGTGCCCGCACACCCGAGCGCCCACAGCTGGGTGGCATGGAGGCTGGTGCAATTGATCACTTTAGGAGAATTCCCGAAACAGTGTCTATCTATTCAATCCTTCCTCTTGAGAAATTCCTCCTGTTCAAGCCTGCCGCTCCCCACAGTGGCCTGGCTTCTCCCACCACCCAATGCACCAGCCAGACCAATGACTGTGGGGGTCCAGGTTTGCTGCTCGACCCAGCCTCTCTGGTGTCTACAGCCTCCAAAGGTGCTCACAGCCCCTGTGTGTTTGCTAGCACCTGGATTCCTCTCAGTGCTGCTCAGACCTTGTTTGGCTGGGGAGGGAGCAGTTGTCCTGGCTCTCTCCCAAGGACTCTGTGGCAAACCCAGCAGCAGGCCCTGGGCCTGGGGCTGCAGCCTCCGGACCACACGCTGGTCCCTGGGACCCTACCTTGTTGCAGCACTCTTCTTAGGATCCGGTTTTTCGGTTCCGCCACAATCCTTAGTCCCCTATTTTCACAAATGCTGAAGTATGTTGGTTGCTTGCTTCTCTACTCCATAGATTGGTCAGGATTTTCTCCCCTGAGCAGAGGGAAGCCAAATCTGCTCCTTCCTACTCCGATACCATCTTAGTCCCCCCCACCATTGGCAAACATTCTTACTCATTACCTCCTTCCTAAGGTCACAACCATACATTCCTATTGAATAGCCAGAGAACTTCTTCAAGACCCAACTCCTAGCCATCTCCCAAACTCCACTTGCAGTCCTATCCCAGTTACTGTCACTCCTGTGTTAGGAACTGCATTGCCTGGTTTCAGAAGCTATAAACCCCCCCACCTCTGCCATGGCTAAGGCTGAGTGAGCAACCTCTGGACCAGAAGCCACTAAGGAAACAAAACTTATCTCCCTGGCAGGAGTGCCACTTCTGCTCCTTTTACTTCATCCATAACTGGCCCCCAGTGCTTGGTCAGTTAGCCAATGACGGGTAAGATTCCCCAAGAGGGGAACAACCTAAGACAGTCACGATCATGTGGAGGCCCCAGGGAAGGACTTGGGGGGCTATGGAGAAAGGGGATGATGAATTCTCACCTCACAGCTTTGACAAAGCCTGAGTCCTCCTTCTGTCCGCAAGAAGTCTCCTAATCTCTTGGCTGCCTTACTTTCCTTGCCTGACTTAAGCCAGAAACAATGACAAAGGGCACTGCAGCCCTGTTCTGGGAAGGGCAGGTTCCCTGAGTGATCAGGCCTGAAAAAGAATACATAAAATCCTGTGAAACCTGCTTTGCTAAGAATGTTCTTAAGTAAATGACAAGGGTCTGAGCAGGAAATGAGTTTGTTCCCCAAAGTTTTGTAGCCCTTTAGCTAATAGACCCTGACTCAGAATAAGCCCTCAGAATTCTTTGTATGTTGTCTCTTGTTTGATCCTTACTGCCTGACAATGATTTATAAGCTTTATCTGTATTCCTGCATAAAATGAACCCAATAAAAGCCCATAGAGGAAAAGGCTCTTGGTCCTTCCCCTTTGAGAGTTTGGCCACCTTTCCTTTCCAAGCAGATGATGTCTTGGTAGACTTATTCTCATCAGCAGTGGACAGGGTGCTCTGCGGCAAAGCTCCCCCACACTCCTGTATGACTCTTTGGATTAGACATCTCATTTTGATGCTCTCTTCAGTATCCAGTCTTGTTTTTGCCATTAGATGATAACTTCCCTTGTGTTTTGGACAGATTGGTTGTGCCCCCAAAGTTCATATGTTGAAGACTTAACTCCCAGTTTTGTTGTATTTGAACATGGAGCCTCCAAAAATGTGATTAAGGTTATAAGAATGGAGCCTCAGTTGGTAAAATTAGTGTCATGATAAAAAGGAATTTTAGGGTTTTTTTTTTAGTTTGTTTGGTGTGTGTGTGTGTGTGTGTGTGTGTGTGTTACTAAAAACCATAATTTGTTCTTTCTCTCTCTCCCCACTCTTGCATGCATCAAGGAAAGGCCATGTGACAACACAGCAAGAAGGTGGCCATCTACAAGCCAGGAAGAAATCCCTCACCAAATCAGCTGGTCCCTTGATCAGGGACTTCTAGCTTGCAGAACAATGAGAAAATACATGTTTACTGTTTAAGCTACCCCATCTGTGGTATTTTGTTATAACTGCCCTAGAAGACTAATATACCTTGGTTCCCTTTTGCTTCTTTCCTGAAACCACTTACTCAGGACATCATTTGAAAGCATACAAGGCCTGGAATAAGCAGTGGCAATAAAATGGGATAAGAGGAAAATCCCAGATTCATTTCAAAGGAAACAAAGAAATAACAATGACAGGGAGACTAAGAGAACAAATTACATATTAAGGATAAGGGAAAATAAATAGTCACAGATTACTCTAGGATTTCTAGCTTAAGAGACTAAAGAAATCACTGACATAAACTGATAGGTGTCAAGGAAGATGATTTGGGAGAAAAAGAAGATAACTTCAATTTTGTATATGTTGCATTTAAAGTGCTGATAGAATATCTAATTTGTGAGAGCAGGTAGAAATATGGAATGGATAGAGGTGGAAATTTCAGGACTCAGAATTAAAAGTCATTCACCCAGAGAAGCACAGATTTTATGGTCAGAAAAGACCTTAAAAATTACCTAACTCAATTCTCTATTCTAATTTTATGAAAAAAAGCAACACAAAAAGAAATTAAACTCAGTACAAAACTGGTAGTAAAGACAGAACTATAAGTATTACACAGATCTTTTTAAATGTTCTTTCTGCTACAAACTTATAATATTCTCTGGTAGATGAGAATAAGGCTTTGGGAAATTACAGTTGATAAAGCAAAAAAAAAAAAAAAGCAAATTGAGATAGATCAGGATGATAAGGAGAACAATGAAATCCATGGAAGGAAAGTTTCAAGAAAGAAGGAGTCCCAGGTGACAAAAAAAAAAAATGGTGAAGTTGGATGGGAATTGAGGGAAGGCCACTACATTTGGCCATGAAGTCATTAGTTACATGGCAACAAACTGCTCTTTTCAATAGTATCTACTATATCAGAATTCTCAAATGCTACCCTTGGAGTCCTTGCGATGGGAACACATCAGATATATAACCCAGGTAAAATGAGGTTCTCTTATCATTTCAGTAACTAAATTACCTTGAACAGGGTCCAAAAGAAAACTGACTTTATGCAAATTTCAAATCTATAATGACTCATGTTAGAGCAGAGTTCCAGTTTGTTCACACGCTCATCTCATATTTTACATCATTCTTAGAGCCTAGCAGTACTTATAAAATTTATAGGCTTTATGTTCTTTCTCTGAATTCATATAGATATAATCCTAAGAACTTCAAACCTTTCAGCAGTTGGCTAATTACTCTATAAAGCTTTTCAAAATAACATTTCTAATTATATTGTATACTATGATGAGACACACAAACATGGGGATTTGAAAATGTAAATGGCTATGTTTAAAGTTCAATGAGCAATGATTTTCAGGATATTTTTGACATATTTACTCCCAATTCTTCACCTCCCATTCTAAAAAAGTGGAATGAAGACTATCTGCATAATGAAAACCACAGTATAATACAGAGAATCACACAGCAGGATTTGTTTAAATGTAGAAACATTCAGTAACAACCATCTGACAAGTAGCAACACTGAAAGTGTATGGGGGTGTGCTATTTACATCATCTGTGTATCAAATGATCTGTAATCTTTTAAAACATGTTTTTAATTAATTAAAATAAAACATAGTATTGTCATTTTCAGACTGAGCTCTGAATTTTTCCTTAATTCCAAATGACAAATTCAATCAGATAAGAAGAAAAAGAACATAAAAAATGCATTTAGTCTAAGTTTAAAAAAGCATGGTATTATAAAGCTTGAAATTTTCCACCTTACAAAGCTATGTACACAATGAAGTATCACATGTTATATAATACACAGATGTTTAACTGGCATATGCACACAGATTTAAACTTTATTTTAAAAAGATAAAGATTAGAAACTGAATTTGGCACTCAGACTAATGTTATTGGTGCTCTATTACTATAAGAACAATTCAACCACCTCCTTCTCCTCTCTCCCCCTAGAAGCCCCTGTCCCTTGCTTCCTTTTGTCTCCATCTACTTGATCTTTCCTTCCTTCATATCTACATAAATCCTAAGCCTACCAGTGATACTTAAGCATAATGAGGCTTCTGATACTTATTAATGAAAATAAAAATAGATCTAAAATAACCTTGAGGATGTAATGAATCTCAAAACACACCTTAATGCAAGTTTAATAAGGCTACTAGTAGCAAAGTCTTAGAAAGCTTTTCACTAATGCTCTCTGTTCCTCCTCTTGTTATAATGTACAACAAGTTCAAGCTAGCTTGAGTTCTCTGTGTACTTGGTTCATTTCACACCTGAAATCAGGTCCAATAGAAGTAAACCAGAAATTCAGTTATAGATTACTCAAGGGGCAAAGCAAAGCCACCTCTGGTTAGAAATGACAGGCAGTTAAGGGGTCTACAGGGAAGAGATTTCTTTTGGATGTAATGAATTCTATGGCAGGGCCGCCCTCCCCACCTAAGCCAAATCTGGCCCTTCCAACAAAACTCAAGTTGAGATTCCAGCCAAGATGGAGGCATAGGTAGACACACTGTGCCATGTTGCACAACCAAAATAAAGTCAGCAACAATTTAGAAACAGGATAACAACCAGATCTGACAGAAAATTGATCTAAATGGAAGTTGGACAGCCAGGAAAATAAATGAGTTCATCCAGACCAGAGGGGTGGAGTCGGGCAGCCGGGCTCTGGTTGCAGCGTGTGGAGAGCAGAGAGCAGAGAGTGGAGAGCATTGGGACCAGACTCGTAAGGCATCCGCGCCCAAGACTGCAGCGGGTGGACCCTGAAGGCACAAGCAGCAGCTGGCAGACCCCAGCAGAGGGGTGGCAAACAGCAGACTAAACAAGGTGGTGATTGTGGATCAAGGCACTGCGAGCAACCCAGATCACAGCGCTGGGAAATAGAGCCTTGGAGCACTGATTGAGGACACCTGTGGGGATTAAGGAGCAGGGAGGGAGTCCCAGCCTCCCAGGAGAGGTCCTTGGAGGGTCCCACAGTGTGCACAAGCCCAACCACATGGGAACTGACACCAGAGGGGCCCAGTTTGCTCACGGGAAGCGGCGGAAGGGACTGAGGTCTGATGGAGAGCAGAGCCAGTGCCATTGTTTTCTCTCAGACCCCACACCCACATACAAAGTCACAACCCAGCGAATGGAGTACCCCACCCTGGTGAACACCTAAGGTTCCACCCCTCGTATGTAACAGGAGTGACCAGACCAAAGGAAAAAAAGTAAAATAAAATAAAAAATATGGCTCAAACAGAATTAAAAGCCCCAGAGCCAGTTTTTTTAAGCGACTGAGAGATAGCCAACGTATCAGATGCATAGTTCTAAGCACTGGTGATCAGGATGCTCACAGAATTGGTTGATTTTGGTCACAAATTAGATGAACAAATGCAGGCTACAATAAGAGAAATGAAGGAAAATGCACAGGGAACCAATGGTGATGGGAAGGAAATTCATCCTCAAATCAATGGTGTGGACCAGAAGGAAGAAAAAAACAAACAACCAGAAAAGAATGGAGAAATAAGAATTCAAAAAAACGAAGAGAGACTTAGGAACCTCCAGGATATTTTTAAATGTTCCAACATCCGAACTATAGGGGTACCAGAAGGGGAAGAGGTAGAGCAACAAGTGGAAAACTTATTTGAACAAATAATATAGGAAAACTTCCCCATTCTGGCAAAGGAAATAGACTTCCAGGAAGTCCAGGAAACTCAGAGAGTCCCAAAGAAATTGGAACCAAGGAGGAACACACCAAGGCACATCATAATTACATTAGCCAAGATAAAAATGAAGGAGAGAATCCTAGAAGCATCAAAAGACAAGGAGACAGTAACATAGAAAGGAGTTCCCATCAGACTGTCAGCTGATTTCTCAAAAGAGATCTTACAGGCAAGAAGGGGCTGGAAAGAAGTATTACAAGTCATGAAAGGCAAGGACCTACATCCCAGATTGCTCTATCCAGCAATGCTTTCATTTAGAATGGAAGGGCAGATAAAGTACTTCTCAGATAAGGTCAAGTTAAAGGAGTTCATCATCACCAAGCCCTTATTTTATGAAATATTAAAGGGACTTATCTAAGAAAAAGAAGATAAAAAAACATGTATAGTAAAATGACAGTAAACCTACAATTATTAACAGCCACACCTAAAACAAAAGCAAAAAGAAACTTAGCAAACAACTAGAACAGGAAGAGAACCATAGAAATGGAGATCACATGGAGGGTTAGGAACAGGGGAGTGGGAGGAGGAGACAGGGAAAAAGTACAGAAAATAAATAGCACAGATGGTAGGTAGAAAATAGGGGGAGGGCAAGAATAGTATGGGAAATGAGGAAGCTAAAGAACTTATTGACACATGGACATGAACTAAAAAGGGGGGAAACGTGGGTGGGAGAGGGTGTGCAGGGTGGAGGGGAATGAAGGGGGGAAATGGGACAACTGTAATAGTATAATTAATAAGATATATTTAAAAAATAAAAAATAAAATGGGTGATAATTAGATGACAAAAAAAACCCTCAACTGGAGTAGCACTTCCACTCTAGAGTCCAACCTGCCTTATATCACTCATCCTGGTCCCCACTGCCTCAGAATATTAAAGTCATTGCCAGCAGTCATTTTAGTTCTTTTTATAAAATTGTTTTTAATGCTTAATTGTTTAATTTAAATGAAAACTTTTGTAAATGTACTAATACACTGATTGAAATTTATATTTTTATTTTTTTATTGCTCTTCGAGTACAGTTGTCTCCATTTTCCCCCCAGCCCACCCGAGACATCACCACATCTCTCCCCTAAACCTACCTGACCTTGGTTTTGTTCATCTGTCCTTTATAATTATTCCTGAAAGCCTTTTGCCCTCCCCCCCACATTATTACCTCCTACCTCGACTCTGATTACTGTCAGTTTGCTCTTAATTTCAATGTCTCTGGTTATATTTTGCTAGTTGTTTGTTTTGTTGGTTAGGTTCCACTTAAAGGTGAGATCATATGGTATCTGTCCTTTACCACGTGGCTTGCTTCACGTAGCATATGCTCTCCAGTTCCATTCATGCTGTCACAAAAAGTAGGAGCTCCTTCTTCCCTTCTGTTAAGTAGTATTCCATCGTGTAAATTTACCATTCTTTTTTGATCCACTCATTTACTGATGGGCATTTAGGTTGCTTCCAGCATTTGACTACTATAAATTGTGCTCCCATGAATATTGGGGTGCACAGGTTCTCTTGGACTGGTGTTTCAGGGATCTTAAGATATAATCCTAGCAGTCAAATTGCTAGGTCAAAACACAGTTCCATTCTTACTTTCCTGAGGAAATTCCATACTGTTTTCCACAGTGGCTGCACCAGTCTGCATTCCCACCAACAGTGCACCAGCATTCCCTTTTCTCCATGTCCTCTCCAACACTGGTTGTTTGTTGATTTCTTTGTGATGGCCATTTTCACTGGTGTGAAGTGGTATCTCGTTGTGGGGTTTTTTTAAATTGCTGTTCAAGTACAATTTTCTATCTTTAACTCCCATCCCAGCCCACCCACCCAGTCCTGCCACCTCCCTCCCATTTCCACCCACTCCTAGTTTTTGTCCATGTGTGCTTTATACTTGTTCCTGTAAACTTTTCCCCTTTTCCCCTGAAATTCCCTCCCCCCTCTGCTCTGGACCCTGTCAGCCTGCTCTCTATTTCAATGTCTTTGGTTATATTTTGCTTGTTTCTTTGTTTTCTTGTTTAAGTTCCTGTTAAAGGTGAAATAATATGGTATTTCTTTCACTGCCTGGCTTATTTCACTTAGCATAATGCTTTCCAGTCCCATCCATGCTGTTGAAAAGGGTAGGAGTTCCTTCTTTCTTTCTGCTGCATAGAATTCCATTGTGTAAATGTACCATAGTTTCTTATCCACTCATTTACTGATGGGCACCTAGGTTGCTCCCAACACTTGGCTATTGTAAATTGTGCTGCTATGAACATTGGGGTGCATAGGTTCTTTTGGATTGGTGTTTCAGGGTTCTTAGGATATAATCCTAGCAGTGGAATTGCTGGGTCAAAAGGCAGATTCATGTTTAGTTTTCTGAGAAAATTTCATACCGTTTTCCATAGTGATTGCACCAGTCTGCAATCCCACCAACAGTGCACTAGGATCCCTTTTTCTCCACAACCTCTCCAACACTTGTTGTTTGTTGTTTTGTTTATGATGGCCATTCTGACTGGTGTGAAGTGGTATCTCATTGTGGTTTTAATTTGCATCTCTCTGATAGCTAGCGACATTGAGCATCTTTTCCTGTGTCTCTGGAACCTCTGTTTGCCCTCCTTGGAGAAGCGTCTTTTCAAGTCTTTTGCCCATTTTTTAATTGGGTTGCTTGTGTTCTTAGAGTGGAGTTGTGTAAGTTCTTTATATATTTTGGAGACCAAACCATTGTCCAGGGTATCATTGGCAAATATGTTTTCCCAGACAGTTGGTTTTCTTTTCACTCTAATGTTGTTTTCTTTAGTCATGCAGACGGTATTTTGATGAGACACCATTTGTTAATTCTTTCCTTTATGTCCCTTTCCCTAGGGGACATATCAGCAAAATATTGCTGTGTGGAATATCTGAGATTTTCCTGCCTATGCTCTGCTCTAGGACCTGTATGGTGTCACAATATATATTTCAGTTTTTTACCCACCATGAACTTATTTTTCTGTATGGTGTAAGTTGGTAGTCGAGTTTCTTTTCTTTTTTTCTTTTTTCTTTTTTTTTTTTTTTTTTTTGTTTTGCATATACGTGTCCAGGTCTCCCAGCATCATTTGTTGAACAGGCTATTTTTACTCCATTTTATTCTTCTTCTCCCTTTGTTGAATATTAATTGACCATAGAGACTTGGATTTATTTCTGAGCTCTCTGTTCTGTTCCATTGGTCTATATGTCTGTTCTTGTGTCAGTGCCAGGGTGTTTTGATTACAGTGGCCTTGTAATACAGTTTAATATCAGGCATTGTGATCCCTCCTACTTTGCTTTTTCTCAAAATCGCTGCAGCTATTCGATGTCCTTAATGGTTCCATATAAATTTCTGAAATGTTTTTTCTATATCTGTGAAATATGTCATTGGTACTTGAATAAGGATTGTATTGAATCAATAAAATGCTTCAGGTAGTATGGACATTTTGATAACATTAATTCTTCCAATCCATGAACATGATACATACTTCCATTTTTGTGTGTGTCTTCCTTAATTTGTTTCTTTAGTGTTGTGTAGTTTTCTGAGTACAGGTCTTTCACCTCCTTGGTTAAGTTTATTCCCAGGTATTTTATTTTTCTTGTTGCTGTAACAAGGGGGTTTTTTTCTTGATTTCAGTTTCTTTTCTTTTTTTTTTAAAGACTAGCTTTTTATTTTTTTATTTTTTAAAGATATTTATTTATTTATTTATTTATTTATTTATTTATTTATTTTTTAGAGAGGGAAGGGAGGGAGATAGAGAGAGAGAGAGAGAGAAACATCAATGTGTGGTTGCTGGGGGTTATGGCCTGCAACCTGGGAATGTACTCTGGCTGGGAATCGCACCTGGGACACTTTGGTTCCCAGCCTGCACTCAATCTACTGAGCTACACCAGCCAGGGCTTTGAAATCAGTTTCTATTTCATTATTGGTACACAAAAATGCCTTTGATTTCTAAATGTTGACTTTGTATACAACCATTTGCCCAATTCATTTACTATGTCAAGTAGTTTTTTAGTGGAGTCTGTAAGATTTTCTGTGTACACTATCATGTCATCTGCAAACAAAGACATTTTTGCTTCCTCTTTTTCAATTTTGATGTCTTTTTTCTTCTTTTCTTTGATTGTTGTGGCTAGGAGTTCCAATACTATGCTGAATTGAAGTGGTGAATTTGGGCATCCTTGTCTTGTTCCCAATCATAGGGGGAAAGCTTTTAGCTTTTGCCCATTGAGTTTGATGTTGGCTGTATGTTTCTCATATATAGCCTTTATTATGTTGAGGAATGCTCCATCTAGTCCCACTTTGCTCAGTGTTTTTATCATAAATGGGTGCTGTACCTTATCAAATGCATTTTCTGCATCTATTGATATAATCATGTGATTTTTGTCTTTCCTCTTATTTATGTGATGTATTACAATTATTTATTTGTGAATATTGTATCACCCTTGCATCCCTGGGATGAATCCCACTTGATCATGGTGTATGACCATTTTAATATATTACTGGGTGTGGTTTGCCAACATTTTGTTGAGAATTTTAGAGTCTGTGTCACCAGTGATATTGACCTGAAGTTTTCTTCCTTGTTTGATTTTTTATAATATTTTGGGATTAGGATGATGCTGGCTTCATAAAAAGGGTTTGGGAGTTGTCCGTCTTCTTGGATATTTTTGGAATAGTCTGTGAAGGATAGAGGTTAGTTCTTCCTTAAATGTTTTATTAAATTCTCCTGTGAAACTGTCCAGTCCAAGGTTTTTGTGTGCCCAGAATTTTTTCATTATTGTTTCAATTTTGTCAGCTGTTATTGGTTCCTTCAGGCTTTCTGCGTCTTTTTTATTCCATTTTGGAAGATTATATTTTTCTAGAAATTTCTCCATTTCAACCAGGTTTTCATGGCATATAGTTCTTTGTAGTAATTTCTTACAATCCTTTGTATTTCTCTGGTATCAGTTGTAATTTCTCCTCTTTCATTTCTGATTGTGTTTATTTGGGTCCTTCCTCTCTCTCTCTCTCTCTCTCTCTCTCTCTCTCTCTCTCTCTCTCTCTCACTCTCTCTTTTTTTTTTTTGATGAGTCTGCTTAAAGACCTGTTGATTTTGTTTATCTTTTCAAAGAATTAGCTCCTGGATTTACTAATCCTTAGAATTTTTCTGTTAGTTTGTATGTCACATAATTCTGCTCTGATCTTGGTTATTTCCTTCCTTCTACTAGCTCTGGGCTGTCTTTGTTGTTGTTTCTCCAGTTTTTGTAGGTGTAGGGTTCAGTTGCTTATTTGAAATGTTTCTGTCCTTTTTAGATAGGCCTGTATTGCTATATACTCCCCTCTTAGGACTGCCTTCTCTGTGTCTCATAAGTTTTGGGTCATTATGAGTTCATTTTCATTTGTTTCCAGAAACTTTTTTATTTCTTCCTTGAGGAATCTCATTCTTCAAGGAATCTCATTCTTGACCCCTTCATTGTTTAACAGCATACTATTCAGTCTCCATGAATTTGAGTTTTTTTCCTTGAGCTTGAATTCTAGTTTCAGTCCCTTGTGGTCAGAGAAAATGCTTGATATAATCTCAGTTATCTTGAATTTGTTAAGACTTGTTTCATGTTCTGTAATGTGGTCTACCTTTGAAAATGTCCCACCCTGGCTGGCGTAGCTCAGCGGATTGAGCACAGGCTGTGAACCAAAGTGTCGCAGGTTCGATTCCCAGCCAGGGTACATGCTTGGGTTGCAGGCCATAACCCCCAGCAACTGCACATTGATGTTTCTCTGTTTCTCTCTCTCTCTCTCTCTCTCTCTCTCTCTCTCTCTCTCTCTCTCTCTCTCTCCCTCTCTCTCTCTCTCAGTGAATAAATAAAAGAAAATCTAAAAAAGAAAGAAAGAAAATGTTCCATAGCCATTTGAAAAACATGTGTATTTTGTTTCTTTGGAATGAAAGATTTGCTGATATTTTGTTTGGAAAATCTATCCATTTTTGACAGTGGGGTGTTAAAATCTCCTACTGTAATTGTGTTGCTGTTAATATCTTTCTTGAGGTTCTTCAAGATTTTTCTTATATATTTCAGTGCATATATATTTATAATGTTTACATCTTCTTGATGGATTCTTTCCTAAAGTCTTATGAAGTGACCTTCTGGGTCTCTTTTTATTGCCCTTGTTTTGAAGTCTATTTTGTCTGATATAAGTATTGCTACCCCAGCTTCATTTTTCTGTTCATTTACTTGGAATATCTTTTTCCAAACCTTCACTTTCAGTCTGTATAGGTTTTTCATTCTAAGGTGGGTGTCTTGTAGGCAGCATATGCGTTGGTCATGCTTTCTTGTCCATTCAGCTATTCCATGTCTTTTGATTGGAGCATTTAATCCATTTACATTTCAGGTTATTATTGATAGGTAGTTATACATTGCCATTTTACTCCATTTGTACCTGTGTTCCTCTCTCTCTCACTATTTTTCTTCCTCTTGTTGAAGCAATCCCTGTAGTATCTGTTGTAGTACTAATTTAGTGGAGGTGCATTCTTTGAGTCTTCTTTTGTCACAGAAACTTCTTATTTGGCCTTCCATGATAGTTGAAAGAGCATTGGGTAGAGTAGTCTTGGTTGCAGGCCTTTGGTTTTCATTACTTGGAATATTTCTTACCATTCCCTTCTGGCTTGCAGCATTTCCTTTGAGAAGCCAGCTGCTAGCCTTATTGGGGCTCCCTTCTATGTTACTTCTTGTTTCTCCCTTGCTTCCTTTAAGATTCTCTCTTTGTCATGGAATTTTGACATTTTAATTGTGATGTACCTGGAATCGGGCCTGTTTGGGTTCCTCTTGATTGGGACTCTCTGTGTTACCTGGATTTGTGTGAGGTTTTCTCTCATCAAATTAGAGGAGTTTTCCATCATTACTCTTTCAAACAGGTTTTCTATCTCTTTCTCTTCTTCTTCTCTTCCTGTATCCTTATTATATGGATATTATTACGTTTTATGTTGTCCTGCAGTCCCCTTACCACCTCTTCTTTCTTTCTGAGTCTTTTTTATTTTTCATGCTCTTTCTGTGTGTTTTTTCTACCTTGTCCTCCAGCTCGCTGACTTGATCCTCTGCTTCATTTAGCCTGCCTTTGATCCCTTCTGCTGTGTTCTTCAGTTCAGAAATTGTATTCTATATTCCCTATTCACTCTTGTTGATAGTTTCTATTTCCTTTTACATGTTACTATAGTTTGCAGTGAGTTCATCTTAGTTTCCCTGTAGTTTCTGGTAATTCTCTCTGAGCTTATTGACCTTCCTTATAACCATTGTTTTGAACTCAATATCTGATGATCAACTTGCCTCTATTTCATTTAGCACTCTTTCTGAGGTTTCCTCCTTTACTTTCATTTGGGGTTTGTTTCTTTGTCTTCCCATTGTTTGCCAGACTCTTCTTGTTAACCTCTGCTTTTTAAACTGATCTGTTCTGACTCCCTGGGTTTATGGTGTGAACTTCTATGGCAGGAGACCTGGGAGTTTCAGTGGTGCAGTCTCACTGATCTCCTGAACTCGCTGCTCTTAGGATGTCATTTATGTTGACTCTCTGGACATATTTTGGTTTTGGTTATCATTGGCTCTTTCTTTGGTGGGTCTTTCCCTCCAGCTGGTTAACTGAGGGTCACAGTACCCATGACATCTTGAATGATGCACCTGTGAGCAAGTGCAAACAAGTTGTGCCAAAGCTGGTTCTTCTGTGTGTCCAGGTTTTGAGACTTCTTTCTTGTTATTGTTGAGTTGTTTGTTCTGGGTAATTTCTCCACAGTTTAGTTGTAATTCCAGATCGGTTCTGGAAAGAGGTTAGTGTGACTTCCACTCACTCCTTTGCCATCTTCCTTTCTTAATTATTTGGTTCTTTTGTTTTTTCATTATCTCTTCCAGAAGGTATATTGGTCTTCACAGCTCCCACCTACTCTTGTATGTGGTCAGTTTCTAGGGGAAGGCAAAATGGATTAAGACAGCCAGAGAGTATTTATTCTATGGGATTTATTGTAGCAACATGTAGAGAAGAGATAGGAGATTCTTTGGATACGCATAGTGTTAACTATAATATTTCAACCAACTAGCCACTTTTTATAAAAGGAGGAAAAGAGATAAGACTCTTGTTAGATGGAGGAATCCTTGTGAGCTGAATCCAGAAAAGAGAGTGCTTGTAGGAGGTCAGATTATGATATATAGTGAGAGTAAAGGATAGAAATAGGCATGGTGTGTGTGAGAATAGAGTTAACCACAACAATAAAGCTATGGAGGATAGTGAAATGGGCTGAGATCAGGAAGGGTTGCTATGTGGTATTTAAAATTATATGGAACAACAATTATTTACAATACTACTGGAGTAACAATAATATGACAAGAACTGTATGATCTGAATAAGAAGACTAGGAAGTACACAACCTAGAGTAGTGTGCTATTGGAAGGCAAGTGAAGTGATAGAAGGAAAATTAAAAATACATTGTGAAAGAGAGAACAAGGAAAAACAAACAATACAATTAAACAATAAATAAAAGAAGAAAACTAAACAGAAAGAATTTAAAAAGTAGTAACAAAATAAAAAGTAAAAATAATGAAATAATAATAATACAAATAAACAATAACATGCATGTTATCTGAAACAGCAAAGTGATATTTGTCTGTTTTGCAATTGGGGTTAGCCTTGTGTTCCCTCTTGGGATCTGACTCTGGTGCTTTCACAGCTCCAGGTCTTATTGTCTCACTTGGGGAAAAAAAGAAAAAAAAAAGAAAGAAAGAAAAGCTTCCTGCTGACTTTAAACTGGCTAAAGAAGTTCTGCTGGTCCTCCTGGCTGCTGCAGGCTAAGGGGGGTTGGGTTTTGCTTTTCTCCCTTGCTGTGGTTTTGTGAGGATGGGGGCCAGGTCCAGGCCACAATCTTCACATTTGCTCAGCCTCCAGCCCAGTTCTTCCATTCACTGCCAGGCCCTCACTGCCCTTCTGTGCCAGGGTCTCACCTTCAATCCACTGGTTGTGCCATCCTTAATGTGCACTAATTAGGGGCAACTCACACACCAAGTTCTCCCTCTTTGCTGTCCCTAGGTGCTAAGCACTCTCAAATTCTCTTCAGGGTAGTTCAACTCTTCCACTGAGTTAAGTCTTTCTGGGGGCTGCTAACTCCCTGAGCCCAGCTGCTCTCTTCTGTGTGAGGTGCCTTCTCCTTCCTCTTAGCCAGCCAGCCAGCCAAGCAGGGGAGAGGGTGGTGCATGGGCAAGGGTGTGGCCATGGAGAGCATTTTTTTAAAATAAAATCCTCCTGTTTAAGCCTGCCACTCTTTTTTTTTTTTTCAATTTTTTTTAAGATTTTATTTATTTATTTTTAGAGAGGGAAGGGAGGGAGAGAAAGAGAGAGAGAGAAACATCAATGTGCGGTTGCTGGGGGTTATGGCCTGCAACCCAGGCATGTGCCCTGACTGGGAATCGAACCTGGGACACTTTGGTTCCCAGCCCGCGCTCAATCCACTGAGCTACGCCAGCCAGGGCTTTAAGCCTGCCACTCTTAATAAGTGGCTGGCCTCTCACACAATCCAACTTTCCAACCAGACTGGAGACTATTGGGGTCAGGGTCCATCATGGCCCAACTCTTCTCCCTTCCTGAGACACCACCCAGCTCCCCAATCTCTCTGGTAATGAATTAGGAGACATCTACAGTCCTAGCAAATAAAAACCTATGCCTGTGTGCATCTCCCGCTTTGTCTTTATTCCCCCCAGTGACTTTAAGCATCCAGGTCCATCCTGGTGCCTCTCTGTCATCCTTGTTTGGCAGGGGAGGGACAGGTTGATTTGGCTCTCATCCAGGAATCCTGTGGCAGGAGCCAGGCCGAGAGATGCAGCAGTGCTGGCCCCTGTTCCGGTCCTAGGGACCCTACCATTCCAATGTAATCTCCTTATCATCTGTTTTTCAATGTCCTCTGCAATTTTGGCCTCCAACCTTCATATATTCTTGATTCCATTGGCTGTTCATTCTGTTCCTCAGAAGGTTGACGAGGTGTTCCACCTGTGTGCAGGAGGAAGTGGGCTCCACTCCCACCTACCTCGCTGCCATCTTCCATTCCATTTTAGTTCTTAATTATATTCCATCTTATATTGTTATTTAATACGTCATGCTTGGTATTTATTTTAAGGTAAATTTAAGCTTCTTAAAATTAGGGTCTATTTCTTAGACATTTCTGCGCTCTCTACAATACCTAGCACAAGCAAACAATGACTGAATGTGGTCAATTGTTGAGAGCATGAATTAGGCACCAAAAGAATAAGATATATTTGACTCTGGAAAGTGATTATTCGCTTCATCTAAACTTCTTTCATTTCTCCTACCTGCTCATATTATTTCTCATTTCTTATTTCTCCAACTCTTGCTAGTTATTAGCTCCTTATATAATCTGTAAATAAGAGGCACTGTCCAATTGCAGGAGTTGGGGAATGTCCTGAAATCATTTACTTTGGCTTACCACTGAAAGTCAAGAAAGGAGAGCTTTTTCCTGAAGTAATGCATATTTGACTCGTAGGACAGGATTCAGCAAGAGGAGGAAATTAAGAGTATGTTCTAATGTCTCAAAAGTTCTTCTAACAAGCAGACCCGGATCATTACTTCAGATCCCAACTTGGCTTTTAGCCCTTCTGATTTAAACAAACAACTGCATTTGACTTCTTTCTTAAAAAAAAATCACACTGCATATTGATTTTACTCTTGCATCTATTTCCCTTTTATGGGATCACTTATTTTGTCTATTGTAATTTTTATCTCTTTATTCTTTGAAATTAAAAACAGGAAGTGAATTTAGGTGATAGTTCTCAAGAGATACCTTTTGCACAGAAGGGGGTTTCAGCAGGCTTGGACAACATTTAACCTTTTTGTTTGGTATCAAGGACAGGATCTTGTTCTTTTTAAAAAATTTTATTTATTTATTATTTTTAGAGAAGGAAGGGAGGGAGGGAGGGAGGGAGGGAGGGAGGGAGGGAGAAACATCAATGTGTCATTGCTGGGGACCGTGGCCTGCAACCCAGGCATGTGCTCTGACTGGGAACTGAACCTGTGATGCTTTGGTTCACAGCCTGTGCTCAATCCACTGAGCTACATCAGCCAGGAGGGTCTTGTTCTAATACAATTATTCCCCTTGCCTCTAAAATTAACTTTCTAGAAAAAGCTGACAGTGCTTCATTCACCCTCAATTGTCCACTGTTCTTGGAAATTCAGCTAAACATCGAGCTGAAAATGACATCTGCTCTAGGGTTGCAGTAATCATCTCAGGATGACTTAAGGAATATATCACTCTTCTAAAACAGTAAAGTAAGTTTATTAAGTAATTAACCATAGCAAAGAAAATTTTATGGTGTTTAATGTACATACTCTTCACTTATCAAGAATAATCATTTGGAGTTCATTTTAGAGAAAAATCCAGTGTATCTAAACATCCCCACAAAACTCCAGTGTGAAGTGGTATCTCATTGTGGTTTTAATTTGCATCTCTCCAATAGCTAGCGATACTGAACATCTTTCCATGTGTCTCTGGACCCTCTGTGTGTCCTCCTTGGAGAAGTGTCTTTTCAAGTCTTTTGCCCATTTTTTAAATTGGGTTGCTTGTCTTCTTAGGGTGGAGTCCTGTAAGTTCTTTATATATTTTGGAAATTAAGCCCTTGTCTAAAGTATCATTGACAAATATGTTTTCCCATATGTTTGGTTCTCTTGTTATTTTAATACTGTTTTCTTTAGCTGTGCAGAAGCTTTTCAATTTGATGAGATCCCATTTGTTAATCATTTCCTTTATGTCCCTTGCTCTAGGGGACATATCCGTGAAGATATTTCTGCATGAAACATCTGAGATTTTCCTATGTTCTCCTCTAGGACATTAATGGTGTCATGACTTATATTTAAACCTTTTATACACCTTGAAATTATTTTTGTGTATGGTGTAAGTTAGTGCCTGAGATTCATTTTTTTTTTGCATGTAGCTGTCCAGCTCTCCAAACACCATTTTTAAATATATTTTATTATGCTATTATAGTTGTCCCATTTCCCCCCTTCACTCCCCTCCACCCTGTACACCCTCTCCCACCCACTTTCCCCTCTTTAGTTCATGTCCATGTGTCATACTTATAAGTTCTTCAGCTTCTACATTTCTCATACTATTCTTACCCTCTCCCTGTCTATTTCCTACCTACAATCTATGCTCCTTATCTCTGCACCTTTTCTCCCTCTCTCCTCCTCCCACTCCCCTGTTGCTAACCCTCCATGTGATCTCCATTTCTGTGGTTCTCTTCCTGTTCTAGTTGTTTGCTTAGTTTCTTTTGGTTTTGCTTTAGGTGTGGTTGTTAATAATTGTGAGTTTGCTGTCCTTTTACTATACATGTTTATTTTTATTTTGTCTTCTTTTCCTAGATAAGTCCCTTTAGCATTTCATAAAATAAGGGTTTGGTGATGATGAACACCTTTAACTTGGCCTTATCTGAGAAGCACTTTATCTGCCCTTCCATTCTAAATGAAAGCTTTGCTGGATAGAGTAGTCTTGGATATAGGTCCTTGTTTTTCATGACTTCGAATACTTCTTTCCAGCCCCTTCTTGCCTGTAAGGTCTCTTTTGAGAAATCAGCTGACAGTCTGATGGGAGCTCCTTTGTAGGTTACTGTCCCCTTATCTCTTGCTGCATCTAGGATTCTCTCCTTCATTTTTATCTTGGCTAATGTAATTATGATGTGCCTTGGTGTGTTCCTCCTTGGATCCAACTTCTTTGGGACTCTCTGAGCTTCCTGGACTTCCTGGAAGTCTATTTCCTTTGCCAGAATGGGGAAGTTCTCTTTATTATTTGTTCAAATACGTTTTCAATCTGTTGCTCTACCTCTTCCCCTTCTGGTACCCCTATAATTCAGATGTTGGAATGTTTAAAGATGTCCTGGAGGTTCCTAAGCTTCTCCTTGTTTTTTTGAATTCTTATTTCTCCATTCTTTCCTGTTTGGTTGTTTCTTTCTTCCTTCTGGACCACTCTACTCTTTTGAGTCCCAGTTTCCTTTCCATCACTATTGGTTCCCTGTACATTTTCCTTCATTTCTTTTATCATAACCTGCATTTGTTCATCTAATTTGTGACCAAAATCAACCAAGTCTGTGAGCTTCCTGATCACCAGTGTTTTGAACTGTGCATCTGATAGGTTAGCTATCTCTTGGTCACTCAAAAGGATGAATTTTAGGGCACTGATTTGTTTTTCTGTTTGAGCCATCTCTCTCTCTCTCTCTCTCTCTCTCTCTCTCTCTGTCTTTCTTTTTTTTCTTTTTTTTTTTTTTTGGTCTGGTCGCTCAGGCTACAGTGAGGGGCGGAGCCTTAGGTGTTCACCAGGGCTGGGCACCCCAGTCGCTAGATTGTGACGTTGTATGTAGGGGCAGGGGTGGGAAGGACAATGGCGGTAGCTCCATTCTCTGTGGGACCTCAGTCCCTTCCCTGGGATCCTTGGTTGCACGCTCTGCCCTGCTCCATAATTGCTGCCTTACTGGGTCTCCTGGCTGCTGCTTGCATAGTCAGGGTCCACTCACTGCATCTTGTACATCCCAGATGCCTTACGTGCTCCTGGTTGCCTTATGTGCCCAATTCTCCCTGTTCTCTATGCCACGCCCCGCGCCCAGCTATTTGTCTCTGCCCCTCCTACCAGTCTGGATAAGTGGGTCTATTTCAACTTCTTGGCTGTCCAACTTAAATTCAGATAAATTTTCTGTCAGTTTTGAGTGTTATTCTGCCTCTAAATTGTTGTTGTTCCAATCTTGGTTGTGCATGGAGATACGGTGTATCCACCTATGCCTCCATCTTGCTGGAAGTCCCAACACCATTTTTAAAGAGGCTATTTTTACTCCATTTTATGTTGCTGCCCCCTTTATCAAATATTAATTGACCATGTAGACTTGGGTTAATTTCTGGGCTCTCTGTTTTGTTCCACTGGTCTATCTGTCTGTTTTTATGACAGTACCAGGCTGTTTTGACCATGACCAAATGGAATTTATCCCAGGGATGCAAGGATGGTACAGTATTTGCAAATCCATAAATGGAATACATCACATAAACAAAAGCAAAGACAAGAATCACATGATCATATCAATAGATGCAGAAAATGCATTTGATCAGGTACAGCACCCATTTACGATAAAAACAATCAGCAAAATGGGAATAGAGGGAGCATTCCTCAACATAACAAAGGCCATATATGAGAGATCTACAGCCAACATCATACTCAATGGGCAAAAACTAAACTCTTTTCCACTAAGATCAGGAACAAGACAAGGTTGACCACTTTCACCACTTTTATTCAATATAGTATTGGAAGTTTTAGCCACAGCAATGAGACAAGAAAAGTAAATAAAAGGCATCCAAATCAGAAAGGAGGAAAGAAAACTGTTATTGTTTGCAGATGACATAATAGTGTACATAGAAAATCATATAGACTGCACCAAAAACACTGCTGGACCTAATAAATGAATTTGGCAAAACAGTGGAATACAAAGTCAGTATCCAGAAATCAAAGGCATTTCTGTACACCAACAATGAAACAGCAGAAGCAGAAATCAAGAGAAAAATCCCATTTGATATAACAACAAATAAAATAAAATACCTAGGAATAAACCTAACCAAGGAAGTAAAAGACCTGTACTCAGAAAACTACACAACACTGAAGAAAGAAATCAAGGAAGACACAAACAAATGGAAACATATACCATGTTCATGGATCAGAATAATTAACATCATCAAAATGTCCATACTACCCAAAGTAATTTACAGACTTAATGCAATACCTATTAAAGTACCAATGGCATATTTCACAGATATAGAACAAATACTTCAAAAAAATTTATATAGAACCATAAATAACCCCGAATAGCTGCTGCAATTTTGAGAAAGAAGAGCAAAGTAGGAGGGATCATAATACCTGATACCAAACTGTATTACAAGGCCACTGTAAATATATTGGATTTTTTACTCACTGATAAAAATCAAGGCATTAGGAGACACTTTAAAACCTTCTTATCCTTTTTTCTCACTACTTCAATCTACTTCTTTTTCTTTTTTAATTTTTTGTTGTTGTTCAATTACAGTTGTTCCCGTTTTCCCCCATTTTCCTCCTGTGCCCTACCCACCCCACCTCCTACATTCAATTCTCCCCTCCAATGTCCTTGTCCATGGGTCCTTTATACATGTTCCTTGACTTGACCCTACTCCTCCTTACCTTATTATCCCCTTGTGCCCTACCTTCTGGTCACTGTTCTTTATTTCCCAGTCCTTGGTTCTATTTTGTTTGCTTGTTTGTTTTGTTCATTAGGTTCCACTCATAGGTGAGATCATATGGTATTTGTCCATCACTTCCTGGCTTATTTCACTTAGCATAATACTCTCCAGTTCTATCCATGCTGTCATGAAGGGTAGGAGCTCCTTCTTTCTTTATGCTGCATAGTATTCCATTGTGTAAATACACCACAGTTTTTTGATCCATTCATTTATTGATGTGCACTTTGGCTATTTCCATCACTTGTCTATTGTAAAGTGTGCTGCTATAAACATTGCAGTGAATGGGTTCTTTTGAATTGGGTATTTAGGATTCTTAGAGTATAATACCAGCAGAGGAATCACTGGGCCAAAAGGCAGTTCCATTTTTACTTTTTTGAGGAAATTCCATACTGTTTTCCACTGTGGCTTCACCAGTCTGCATTCCCACCAACTGTGTACTAGGGCTCCCTTTTCTCCACAACGTTGCAGCACTTGCGTTCATTGATTTGTCTATGATGGCCATTCTGACCAGTGTGACGTGGTATCTCATCAAACTATTTTTAGTTTCATTTGCATGATTCCCTCCTATATAAGAGAAAATAATATCTACCTTTGTTTATGTAACATGAATTTTTTATGTAATTAAATATTCTCCAAAACTATCTTCAATAACTTCACATTGTTTCATTATATAACTGTATTACAACAGAGTAAACTATTTTCCCAAATAAAAAACATTTAGGTTGTTCACAATTTGTCGGTATTACAAATAACACTGTATAGAACTCACAGATACATAAAATAAATTGTTGTTTGCCAGAGGTGTGGGTGAGGATGGGAAAAATGGCTTAAGGGAGTTAAAAGGTACAAACTTTTGGTCCTAAAATAAATCACTCATTGAGATGTACTGTACAGCATGGTGACTATAGTTAACAATACTCTGTTGCATATTTGAAAGCTGCAAAAGTATAAATCTTAAAATTTTCATCACAAGAAAAAAATTGGAACTATGTATGTTAACAGATGTTAATTATACTTACAGTGATCATTTCACAATATACACAAATACCTAATTAAAATATGTTGTACACCTGAAAGAGTAATAGAATGTTATATGTGAATTATACCTCAATTTTTTAAAAAAAGAAAAAAAACACTGGAATTATTATCAATGGTGCTACATATTTTCAGATATTCATGAAAAATTCCTTAGGTTTAATTCTTAAGAAGTGGCTCTTGATCTTAACCACACTATCCTCCATCAAGGCTTCCCCAAGATACACTTCTATTGTCAGTGTGGACAAGTACCAATTTTCTTGCACCATAGAATTTTTGTTGTTTGCTAGTTTGATGGCAAAAATAAAGACATCTCTTTTGTTTTCATTTGTATCTTCAGTCATCAGTGAGTTTATTTAACCATTAATCTGCCACATATGTTCCAAATATTTTTTTAACTCTTTCAACTTTTTCTTATTTTTAATAGTTTTTTATTATTGTTTAAATACAGTTGTCTCCATTTTCCAACCACCACTTTCCTCCACCCCACCCACCCCCACCTGTCACCCTCAATTATACCACCTTTTGGCTTTGTCCATGTGTTCCAAATATTTTTTTAAGATTTCGTTTATTTTTAGAGAGAAGGGAAAGGAAGGAGAAAGAGAGGGAGAGAAACATCAGTGTGTGGTTGCCTCTTGTACACCCCCAGATGGGGACTTGGCCAGCAAACCAGGCATGTGCCCTGACTGGGAATCAAACTGGTGACCATTTTGTTCACAGGCCTGCATTCAGTCCCCTGAGCTACACCAGCCAAGGTGTGTTACAAATATTTTTAAGATAGTCAACTACCTTTATATTTTTATAGTGCTTCAGGAAGTTTACATATTTTATGCAATAAAGTGTATAAATCTCTTCCTTCACTATTTCTGCCTTTCAAGTCATGTTTAGAAAGACATCCCACACTCTAATATTTCCTTCTAACAGTTATATAGTTTTATTTATTTTAAAAAATTTTATCTATGTATTTTTAGAGAGGTGAAGGGAGGGAAACAGAGAAGGAGAGAAACATCAATGTGTGATTACCTCTTGCCCACCTCCTACTGCGGACCTGGCCTACAACAACCCAGGCATGTGCCCTAGACTAGAAATCAAACCAGCGACCTTATGGTTTGCAGGCCAGTGCTTAATCCACTGAGCCACACCAGCTAGGGTTTGTTTTACTTTTTAAATTTAATTTTTTAAAGATTTTATTTATTTATTTTTAGACAGAGGAGAAGAAAGGGAGAAGGAGAGGGAGAAAAAAACATCAATGTGTGGTTCCTGCTCATGTGGCCCCTACTAGGGACCTGGTCTGCAACCCAGGCATGTGCCCTAACTGGGAATTGAACTGGTGACACTTTGGTTTGCAGGCCATCCCTCAATCGATTGAACCATACCAGCCAGGGCTAAATTTAAATGAAGTAGGAATACATTGTTTTTCAGTTGTTGTGATACCATTTATTAATTCCATTCTATTCTACTTATAACATCACTATCACATTGTTTCTTGACTTTCTATTCTTTCACTATTCAATCTGTTTGTATACCAATACCACTGTTATAATTTATCTTGTATTGCTATATGTTTTAGTAACTGATGTGGCAATTACTTCTTTAGTCTTCATTACCAGAACTTTATTTTTAACTCTTAAAAATCTTTTAGATGAACTTTAGAATTATTTTGTCAATTATAAAAATCTTAGTAATATTTTATTGTAATTACGTTCAGTTATTTAACATTCATTCAAAACACATTTATTGTACATATTGTGTGCTAGGCATGAATTCAGTAAAGTGGAGACTTATCTGGAGAAAACTGGTAACTGTACAAAATTTTCTTACTGAAGAGTAGGTTTGTTTCTCCATTTATTCAAATCTCTTTTTATATTCTTGCATAAGGTTTATAGCGGCATTCATACATACAGGTCCCATACCATTTTCTTATTATAATTATTCCTGTATATCATATGTACTTTGTTGTTATGTGAATATAATCTAGCTCACCACATTTTCTAGCTGATCACTGCTGCTATGCAAGACAATGTCTAATTTTGATTCATGTATTTTCTAACTTACTATCTTATTTGACTCTTGATAGTTCTCACTGTTCTTCAGTTTCATTCTAGATCCATATAATCACATCATCACTAAATATAAATGTTTTTTTCTCCTTTCTTTTCAATATTAACAACTTGTTCAGTTTCCTTCTCTCATTGTGTTGCCTAGAACTTCTGAAACTATGTTGATCAATAGCTGTGGTAGTGGGTACTCTCAAGTTAAACTTGACTTTAGTGGAAATGCACTAGTGCTTCATCATTAAACTTTGGCTGCTCGCTTAAGATAGATTGTTTAAAAGCACATTATGAATGCATTTCTTTAGGCCTAGTTTAATACAAATTTTATGTTGCTGTTTTATTTTTAATCAAGAATGGAAGTAGGAATTTATAAAATGCCTTTAATACTTACCATCATGATCATATTTCATTTGGCTTATTAATTATTGAACATTAATATTTTGCAATATTAAAATATTCTTACATTTCTTAAATAAAGCCCACAAGTGCTATTATTTTATGTAGGATTCATGAAGCAATATTCATAAGTAAAGTATGTCTGCAGTTTTCTTTTTTGTGCTGTCTCTGTAGGTTTTGGCTTGAGGATTATATCTGCTCCAAAAATTAATCTGGGAAGTTTTCTATCTTTGCTCTATACTGAAACAGTTTAAATAAGATGAAAAATATTTAATCTATCAGAAATTTGGGAAAAGTCATTCATAAACAGTACAAATCTGTTATTTTATGGAAGGATATAGTTCCTTAACAACATCTCACTCCATTGTGCTCATTAGTCAATTTTAATTTTAATTTTCTTAGGGATCATTCACTTATAAAATAATTATTTGGCCCTGGCTGGTGTGGCTCAGTAGATTGAGTGCCAAACCAAAAGGTCACCAGTTCGATTTCCTGTCAGGGCACATGCCTGGGTTGCGGGCCAGGTCCCCAGTTAGGGGCATCTAAGAGGCAAGCAGTTGCTATATCTCTCACACACTGATGTTTTTATCTCTCTCTTTCTTCCTCCTTTTCCCACTCTCTAAAAATAAGTAAATAAAATCTTTAAATAAAGTGGTTACAATGGTAAGTTTCATTTGGATTTTAAAAATATTTGTATGTACTAATATGAATACTCACTATGATTTTTAATCTCCTTTATATCAATGATCATATCTACTTCCACATTTTAATGAGGCAAACTTTCATACATATCCACTTGAATAACATATTCTCAGCTTGTAGGTTAGTTTATTATATGAACTTTATTATTTGAATATGAACTTTATTATACATGTTAAATCAAACTAAATTGTATTATTCAAATGTTTGTTTTTTATGTTCTCTGTCAATGACTAAAAGATATGTATTAATTCCTCACCACAACTGTAATTTTGTCCATTTATAGAATTTCTAAAACCATTTGTTTTATGTATTTCAACATTGTGCATAAATGTTCACTCATTAGTTTCACCTTCACTCTGTATTATATGCCTTGACAATATTTAAAAAGCCCATTTTGTCCTGTTTTTTTCCTAATTCCTACTCATTCAAATAAATATGTATTTAATGCCTACTCTATTACAGATTTTAGAGATACATCAGTGAACAAATCAGATAAGATCTCTGCCTTCAAAGAACTTAAAATATAGTAAAGAAACAAACAAAAAATGAAGTAAACTAACAAATTAAATAATTAAAATTGTAATGAGTGCTATGAAGTAAGTGGATACTAATAGAGTAAAAGGTAGGTTACCTACTTTAAATAGGACTGGAATCTCTGAAATGTTAAGCTAAAAAAAAAAAAGAATTGGAAGAGTGTTTCCAGCATGGAAGAAAATAAATGAGATTAATATATTGCCAGGCAGGCTTTGTCAGATTACAGGGCTCACTGCCCTACACCTTAAAGGGAAGGAACTACAGTTGAAACAGCCTTGATAGGACCTGTGTTCTATACTGAAATTGTTTACCTGGTACCCCTCCTTCCGCCTTGTCAGCACATCATCTGAAGGAAGTGTTGGTTAGCAGTAGCACACTGCAGCCTCAGTCTTCACTCTAGGCTATGTTCTGCAGTTGGTATGCTCTTTGGAGTTGCTCCAGGATAGAGATTGACCCCCCAACTCCTAATACACTATCCTGCAACCCCTGCCCAGCACAGTTGGCCATAGCCTGATGTGAAACTCAAGTTGCTGCAACTTCTCTCAGTAGAGTCTGGCCTGGCCTTCTGTCTTTCTTTCAGAAAGCTTCACAAAATACTCTGGTATTTTAAATGAATAGTGGAAAAATAAATCTGAATGATTTGAAATAATATGGTTTGTAAATGATCATTAAAAGTATCTTAAAATATTTTTGGAGAACAAAAATCATTTTCTCTAACTTATTGTAAATGGTTGAATAAAAGAATGCATAGTGTATACTTTATTTCCCTTCCTATGTCATCCCTCACAAAAAGTTATAAAACCCACACAGTTGTAACATAATATATAAACTCATAATATATAAGTGATAGGAACTCTGTTCCTATCACTTATAATTCTTCTGCCCAATTTTTGCCTCCTTCTTTGACTGTGGGAGGACCTTGTTGGGGGGACAGAAGGCCTCTGGGGAAGACAGAGAAAGAGAAGTCACTGAGTTGTAGGTGGAGATGGTGGAATGTCTTTGAGTTTGAGGCTGGAGCTTGAGGGAGAAAGGAAGACTGAGAAATCTAAGACCTTTATGTAGATTCATAAATAAAATATCATTGTGAAGGGGTTAGGAGGGAGGACAGGCCATAAGGCAGAGGTAAGGTAGAGCAGGCCCTTTTGACAATGCTATCTTGGAGCTAAGGAAAACATGCCATGGAGAAAGAAAAAGTATTTGATGAAGGAAGGGAAGGGCAAAAAACAGTTGATGAAGGAGTTGGGAAAGACTTTGAGTGAAGACAATGAGGCAACAAGACCACTGAGTAGAAGGAGGAAAAGAAGACTTTTGGGGGACAAGGAAAAGCATCATGGGTGGTAAGGGAGGAGAAACCTGTGAGTTTGAAGAAGGGGGATTTTTGGAGGGCTAAAATGAAGCAACTGAGAAGGGATGAGTGAGGGCCTACAGGAAGGTAAATAAAGAGATAAGGGAAGGATTTTGACCGAGGGAAGGAAAGTCTTTTTGAAGGTAAATTAGAGAGAGAAGGACAAGAGAAAGGTAAGAGAATGAAGGCATTTTAAAAGGGGGGTAAGAGAGTGTAGACTTTTGTGTGGGGGGAATAAAGGGCTTTACGAGCTAAGAAAGAAGGCTTTTGAGTAATGGGATATAATGCTTGTAATGTGAGTAAAGAAAAACCATTGGGAGGTGAGGAATGAAGGAGTCTTCAGTGAAAATTAAGAAAAATTTTGGAGTTGTGATGAGGGAGGGGAAGCATTAAGAGTAAGAGAAAGCAGATATTTTTAAAAGATTTATTTATCTTTAGAGAGAGGGGAAAGGAGGGAGAAAGAAAAGGAAAGAAACATCGATGTGTGAGAGAAACCCATTGATTGCCTCTTGCACAGCCCCAGCTGGGGACCTGGCCTGCAACCCAGGCATGTGCCCTGACTAGGAATGGAACCAGCAACATTTTGGTTCATGGGATGATGCCCAACCCATTGAGTCACACCATTCAGGGCAGGAAGGTATTTTTAAAGTAAGGTGATAAAGAGAAGGCCTCTGTTAGCATAAATAAAGGAGGTTAGTTCTTTCAGAAAGAACATAAGCAAGTAGGGGGCTTGAGGAAAGGAGGCCTTTGAGGGAAGAATTGAAAGAGGAAAGTTCATTGTGAAGGTAGAGGAGGCAGGGAATGCAACCATGAAAGATGGAAAGGCCTTTGTGGGAGGAAGTGAGCAAAGAAAGGTCTCTGTGAAGGGAGATGATGGAAAAAAAAAGAATTTTACAGTTGAGGTAAAGGAAGGTTAGCAAGGTGAGATTAGAAGTAGAAGTTTAAGAGAGGAGGTCATGGAGGTTAGTACTCTGAATGGTGAGGTGAAGGAGATTAGTACTATGTGATGGGAGATAATTAAAAGAAGGTTTTAGGAGAAATGACAGAGGGAAGCCATTCATAAGAGAAAGAAAGGGCTTTCAAAGAGTTTGTGAGAGGATTTAGTAGTTTGTGAAAGGGAGTTAGGAAAGGAAAACCTTTCAGGGAAGACCTATAACAAGTAAAGAGACTAAAATACTAATCAAAACCTCCTAACAAAAAGAGCCCAGAAGCAGATGACTTTACTGGTGATTTCTACCAAATATTTAAAGATGAATTAACACCAATCCTCAAACTTCCAAAAAGTAAAAGATGAGGGAACACTTTTTAATTCATTCTATGGTGCCACTATTAACCTGATATCAAAGCCAGAGATACCTTAACAAAAGAAAGCTACACATATGAATATAAATGCAGAATTCCCTAACAAAATACTATCAAACCAAATGCAATAGCATATTGAAAAGAGCATACACATTGGCCAAATGGGGTTTATCCCAAAATTCAAGAGTGGCTCAACATAGAAGATCAATGCAATACACATTAATAGAATGAAGGAAAAATATTTACATGATTATCTCAACTGATGCAGAAAAAGCAGTTGACAGCCCTGACCCTGACAGGTGTGACTCATTTTGTTGGGTGTCATCCCACAGAATAAGTGAAAGGTTGCCTGTTTGATTCCCAGTCGGGCTACATACCTGTCTTGTGGGTTCCGTCCCTGGTTGGGGTGCATACAAGAGACAACTGATAGATGTTTCTCTCTCACATCGATATTTCTCTCCCTCTATTTCTCCTTCCCTTGCCATCTCTCTAAAAATAAATAAATCTTTTCTAAAAAGCAGTTTACAAAATCCAACACCTTTCATGATAAATAGCACCCAGCAACATATAAATAGAGGTCTTTTCCTCAATATGATAAAGATCATCTATGAAAAATGAACAGCCAACATCATAATTGATAGTAAAGACAAAATGTTCCTCCAAAGATCAGGAACAAGACAAGGATGCTTACTTTACCACTGCTACTCAATATTGTACTGGAAGGTCTAGCCAAAACAATTAGGACATAAAATGAAATAAAAGACATCCAAAATGTAACAGAAAAATGAAAACTATCTCCATTCACAGATAACATGATTCTATATGCAGAACATTCAAAAAAGTCCACAACAAAAACTACTAGAGCTAATAAATATATTCGATTCAACAAAGTTGCAAGGTACAAGTTCAACACGAAAAAAATCAGTTGTGCTTCTATATACCAGCAATGAACAATACTAAAAGGAAGTTAAGAAAAAAAATTCCATTTACAATATCATCCAGGCAAACAAAATATCTAGGAATAAATTTAAGGATATTAAAGACCTGTGCACTGAAAAACTACAAAACATTGCTGAAATTAATTAAAGAAGACATAAACAGAAACACTTCCCATATTCTGGACTTAAATATTTAATATTGCTAAAATGCCAATACTGCCGAAGTGATCAACAGATTCATTGTAATGCCCACCAAAATTCCAATAGCCCTTTTACATAAATGGAAAATTTTATCCTCAAATTTATATGGAATTACAAGGGGTTTAAAATAGTAAACACATCATGAGTAAAGAACAAAATTTGAGGACTCATATGTTCCAATTTCTTGACTTGCTGCAAATCTACAGTAATCCAAAGAGTATGGTGCTAATGTAGGGATAGCCATATAGATCAACAAAATAGAACTTGGAGTCCAGGAAAAAAAGCCCATAAGTATACGGTCCACTGATTTTCAACAAGGGTGCCAAAACCATTCAGTGGAATATGGGGAATATCTCTAAACAAATAGTGCATAGTCAACTGGATATCCACATGCAAAAGAATGAAGTCAGACTCATAACATACCCCATGTACAAAAATTAATTCAAAATAGAGACTTCCGGGCAAGGTGGAGGCATAGGTAGATACACTGTACCTCCTTGCACAACCAAGATAGGGACAACAATAATTTAGAAACAGAATAACAACCAGGCTGACAGAAAATTGAACTGTATAGAAGTTGGACAACCAAGAAGTTAAAATAGACCCATTCATCCAGACCGGTAGGAGGGGCGGAGTCAAGCAGCTGGGTGCAGAGAGGAGAGAGCATTGGGGCTGGGTGCCTAAGGCATCTGGGGCATGCAAGACTGCAGCGGGTGGACCTTGAGCATGCAGGCAGCACCTGGCAGACCTCAGCCAAAGGGTGGCAACTGGCAGACCCAGTGAGGGGGCAATTGTAAAGCAAGGCCCTGCACGCAACCCAGGATCACAATGCTGGGAAATACAGCCTTGAGACATTGATTGAAAACACCTGTGGGGAAGATGCAAAAGCCCTGGACCAGATGGTTTCACAGGATAATTCTACAAAGCATTTAAGGAAGAGCTAACCCATATCCTTCACAGACTATTCCAAAAAATCCAAAGAGACGGGAGTCTCCCAAACTCTTTTTATGAGGCAAACATCATCCTAATTCCAAAACCAGATAAAGACACAACAAAGAAAGAAAACTTCAGGCCGATATCACTGATGAACATTGACGCTAAAATCCTCAACAAAATACTGGCAAACCGCATCCAACAGTACATTTAAAAGATCATACACCATGACCAAATGGGATTCATTCCAAGGATGCAAGGATGGTTCAATATTCGCAAATCAGTAAATATAATACATCACATAAACAAAAGCAAAGACAAAAACCACATGATCATATCAATTGATGCAGAAAAAGCATTTGATAAGGTACAGCACCCATTCATGATAAAACTACTCAGCAAATGGGAACAGAGGGAGCATTCCTCAACATAATAAAGGTCATATATGAGATACCTACAGCCAACATCATACTCAATAGGCAAAAACTAAAATGTTTTCCATTGAGATCAGGAACAAGACAAGGCTGTCCACTTTCACCACTTCTATTCAATATAGTACTGGAAGTTTTAGCCACAGCAATTAGACAAGAAAAAGAAATAAAAGGCATCCAAATCGGAAAGGAGGAAACAAAACTGTCCCTGTTTGCAGGTGACATGATAGTATACATAGAAAATTCTATAGACTCCACAAAAAAACTGCTTGACCTAATACATGAATTTGGCAAAAGAGCGGGATACAAAGTCAATATCCAGAAATCAAAGGCATTTCTGTACACCAACAATGAAACAGCAGAAGCAGAGATCAAGGAAAAAATCCCATTTGAAATAGCAAAAAGAAAAATAAAATATCTAGGAATAAACCTAACCAAAGAGGTAAAAGACCTGTATTCAGAAAACTACATAACACTCAGGAAAGAAATCAAGGAAGACACAAACAAATGGAAACATATACCGTGTTCACGGATTGGAAGAATTAATATCATCAAAATGTCCATACTACCAAAAGCAATTTACACATTCAATGCAATACCTATTAAAGTACCAATGGCTTCTTTCACAGACATAGAACAAACACTTCAAAAATTTATATGGAATCATAAATGACCCCTAATAGCTGCTGCAATTTTGAGAAAGAAGAGTAAGTAGGAGGCATCACAATACCTGACACTAAACTATACTACAAGGCCACTGTAATCAAAACAGCCTGGTACTGGCATAAAAACAGGCACATAGACCAATGGAACAGAACAGAGAGCCCAGAAATAACCCCAAGTCTCCATGGTCAATTAATATTTGACAAAGAGGGCAGCAACATACAATGGAGTAAAAATAGCCTCTTCAACAAATGGTGTTGGGAGAACTGGACGGCCACGTGCAAAAAAAAAAAAAAAAAAAAAAAAAAGAAACTTGAACACCAACTTACACCATATACAAAAATAAATTCAAGGAGGATAAAAGACTTAAATATAAAACGTGACACCATTAAAGTCCTAGAGAGAATGTAGGTAGGAAAATCTCAGATATTTCACTCAGAAACTTTTTTACTGACAGGTCCCCTAGAGCAAGGGACATAAAGGAAAGAATTAACAAATGGGACCTCATCAAAATCAAAAGCTTTTGCACAGCTAAAGAAAACAGTATCAAAATTAAAAGAGAACCAACTGTATGGGAAAACATATTTGCCAATGATATCTCAGACAAGGGTTTAATCTCCAAAATATATAAAGAACTTACATGACTGCACTCTAAGAAGACAAGGAATCCAATTAAAAAGTGGGAAAAGGACTTGAACAGACACTTCTCCAAGGAGGACACACAGATAATCCAAAGACACATGAAACTATGTTCAATATCGCTAGCTACCAGAGAGATGCAAATTCAAACCATAATGAGATACCACTTCACACCAGTCAGAATGCCCATCATAAACAAAGCCACAAACAACAAGTGTTGGAGAGGTTGTGGAGAAAAGGGGTCCCTAGTGCACTGTTAGTGGGACTGCAGACTGGTACAACCACTATGGAAAGCAGTATGGAACTTCCTCAGAAAACTAAAAATGGATTTGCCTTTTGACCCTGTGATTCCACTGCTGGGACTCTATCCTAAGAACACTAAAACACCAATCCAAAAGAACCTATGCATCCCAATGTTCATAGCAGCACAATTTACAATAGCTAGATGCTGGAAGGAACCAAGATGCCCATCAGTAAATGAATGGATCAAAAAACTATGGTACATTTACACAATGGAATTCTATGCAGCAGAAAGAAAAAAGGAGCTCCTACCCTTCGCAACAGCTTGGATGGAGCTGGAAAACATTATGCTAAGCAAAACAAGCCAGGCAGTGAAAGACAAATACGATATGATCTCACCTTTAACAGGAACCTAAACAACAAAACAAAGAAACAAGCAAAATATAACCAAAGACACTGAAATAGAGGACAGGCTGACAGTGACCACAGGGGAGAGTAGAGGGAATTTCAGGGGACATTGGGAAGGGTTCACAGGAACAAACTTAAAGGACACATGGTTGAAAACTAGGGGGAGGGTGGTAATGGGAGGGAAATAGTGAGGGGTGGGAGGGAGGCTGGACTGGGAGTAAAAAGGAGAAAACTGTATTTGAACAGTGATTAAAATAAAATTTAAAAAAAAAAGAAAAGAAAACACCTGTGGGGGTTGAGGCGCTGAGAGAAACTCCAAGCCTCATGAGAGAGGTCATTGGAAAGTCCCACGGGGTGCACAACCCCACCCAAACAGGAATTGGCACCAGAGGGGCCCAGTTTGCTCTCGAGAAGTGGTGGAAAGGACTGAGGTCTGATGGGAGCAGAGCAGGTGCCATTGTTCCCTCTCGGACCCTGCCCCCACATACAGAGTCACAACCTAGTGACTTGGGGTCCCCACCCTGGTGAACAACTAAGGCTCCACCCCTCATGTGTAACAGGAGTGACCAGACCAAAGGGGGCAGGGGAAAAAGATGGCTCAAACAGAATTGAAAGCCTCAGAATCAGTACTTTAAGTGACTGAGAGATAACCAACCTATCAGATGCACAGTTCAAAGCACTGGTGAGCAGGATGCTCACAGAATTGGTTGATTTTGGTCACAAATTAGATGAACAAATGAAGGCTACAATAAGTGAAATGAACAAAAATGCACAGGGAACCAATAGTGATGGAATGAAAGCTGGGTCTCACATCAATGGAGTGGACCAGGAGGAGGAAAAAACATGCAATCAGAAAAGAATGAAGAAATAAGAATTCAAAAAAAATGAAGAAAGGCTTACGAACTTCTAAGACATCTTTTAAAGATCCCGCACCCGAATTATAGGGGTACCAGAAGGAGAAGAGGAAGAGCAACAAGTAGAAAACTTATTTGAACAAATAATAAAGGAGAACTTTCCCATTCTGGCAAAGGAAATAGACTTCCAGGAAGTCCAGGAAACTCAGAGAGTCCCAAAGAAGTTGGAACTCCTTTGCCAAGGAGGAACACACCAAGGCACATCATAATTACATTAGCCAAGATAAAAATGGAGAGAATCCTAGAAGCAGCAAGAGATAAGGAGACAATAACCTACAAAGGAGTTCCCATCAGACTGTCATCTGATTTCTCAAAAGAGATCTTACAGGCAAGAAGGGGCTGGAAAGAAGTATTACAAGTCATGAAAGGCAAGGACCTACATCCCAGATTGCTCTATCCAGCAATGCTTTCATTTAGAATGGAAGGGCAGATAAAGTGCTTCTCAGATAAGGTCAAGTTAAAGGGGTTCATTATCACCAAGCCCTTATTTTATGAGATATTAAAGGGACTTATCTAAGAAAAAGAAGATTAAAAAAACATGTATAGGAAAATGACAGCAAACTCACAATTATTAACAACCACACCTAAAACAAAACCAAACGAAACTAAGCAAACCACTAGAACAGGAACAGACTCACAGAAATGAGGAACACATGGAGGGTTAGCAACAGGGGAATGGGAGGAGGAGAGAGGGGAAAAAGGTACGGAGAGTAAGTAGCATAGATGGTAGGTAGAAAACAGGGGGAGGGTAAGAATAGTATGGGAAATGAGGAAGCTAAAGAACTTATGATACATGGACATGAACTAAAGGGGGGAATGTGTGTGGGAGAAGGTGTGCAGGGTGGAGGAGAATGAAGGGGGGATAATGGGACAACTGGAATAGCATAATCAATATAATATGTTTAAAAAAGAAAAAAGAAAAACACAAAAATTAATTCAAAATAGATCAACAACCTTAAAAGAAAACATAGAAATTAATATTTTCAAAGATTTTAATAATCTTTCCAATTACAGTTTACATTCAATATTATTTTGTATTAGTTTCATGTGTACAGCATAGTGGTTTGACAATGATATACTTTGCCATGTGTTCTGCCTGATGTTCGATACCCAACTGGCACTGCACAAAGTTATTACAATGATTACAATACTAATGATTATATTTATCATGCTGTACTTTACATCCCCAGGACTATTTTGTAGCTACCTATCTTCATAAGTATGACTCTTCATGACCGTGGATTTGGCAGTAGATTCTTAGATACAACACCAAAAACTCAAATGAAAAGTCTAAAAAATGATAAATTGGACTTCTTCAAAATTAAAAACTTGTGTGCATCAAAAAAAATTATCAAGAAAGTGAAAAGACAGCCTACACAATGGGAGCAAATGCTTACAAAACATATATCATATACACACACAGACACACATACACACACATATATACATATACATATATATGTATATATATACACACAAAGAACTCTTACAAGTCAATAACACAACCTCAACAATACAGTTTGAAATGGTGAAAAGAGAGGGTAAAGGATGTCAAATATATGGTAAAGGAAGAAATGAAACTAAAATTCAGATGGTGAGTACACAATAGTGTATATAGATTTCATATTATGTTTCACACCTGAAATTTATATAATGTTATTAACCAGTGGTACTCCAATAAATGTAATAAGGATAAACATTAAAAAAGAATGTTATATTATTTTTAACAATGGCCAAAGGACTTGAATAGATGTTTTTGCAAAGAAGATATATAAAAGTCAAAAAATGCATGAAAAGACACTCAACAGCATTAGACATTTTAGAAATACTAATGAAAACCATAAGATACTACTTCACACCCTCGAGGATGGTGATAGTCAAAAAGGGAGGGTAATAAATATTGTGAAACTTGGACCTTTTATGTTGTTGGTGACAATATGAAATGGTTTAGCTACTTTGGGAACCAGTTTGGGACTTCCTCAGAGAATTCACCATGCAATTCCCATATGACAGCCTACAGAATGGGAGAATATGTTTACAAAACATATATCCAACATATATACAAAGAATTCCTACAATTCAGTGAGAAAACCTCTCTTAGCATTTCCTCTTCTAGGTGTATACCCAAAAGAATTGAAAACATGCTGACAGAACAATTTGTACATGAATATTCACAGCAATATTATTCCTAATAGCCAAAAAGTGGAAACAACCCAAATGGCCATAAGATTATAAATAAATAAACAAAATGCAGTATAACCATATAATGGAATACTATTCACCCACAAAAAGGAATGTAGTACTGATACACACTACAACATGGGTAAATTCCCAAAACACTATGCTAGTAAAGTAAATCAGACACAAAAGGACAAATAGTATATGTTAACATTTCTATGAAATGTCCAGTCTAGATCAATCTATAGAGACAGAATGGAGTTTGGAGGTGACCAGGGGCTAAGGAATGCAGAGGAACCACATTATTAATGGGTGTGGATTTTCGTTTGGAGTGATGAAAATATTTTTAAGGTGGCTGCACAATGTATAAATATACTACATGCCACAGAATTGTCTACTGTAAAAACGGTTAATTTTGTATTCTGTACATTTTGCCTCCATTTTTCTGTAAAGGCAGGGAGGTGAGGGACCAGTATTTGGTGAAGGACAGTTGGGGACAAAAGGGCTTTCTGAAGGGTCCTGAGATGTGTTAGAGGTATGAAAGGAGACCAGGAAAGAGAGAAGACTGTAGGGCAGAGGGGGAGGGGGTCAGGCAGGCTTGTGGATAGATGCCTTAGGGTACCTGGACACCCCTGCCTTGGTGGCTTCCCACCCTGCTCAGGGAGGACACTCACCAAAACCCAGGTAAGTAGCACAGCTGCATCATGACACAGATGGTGAGCAAGAATAGGACCAAGCCATTGTGAATGTATATCTTCAACAGAGACTGGTACCTCTAGGCTCAGAGGCCATGAATGGATGCCTGACAACTGAGCTAAGGCATGGCATCCATGATGGGATGGCACCCAAGATCACTACTGCCGCAGAGGTATGACCCTACCACAGGTTCTCCACAAGGCACAATGCATCATATCTGATAAGCTTCACATGTGCCCCTCTCAAAGCTCTAGTCCTCCCTTTCATCCATCTCCTCTCTGAAGGCATGCCTCAGCTTCTGATTACCTGAGGGGATTCCTAGCTGCCAGCAGCCCTTCATCCAGAAGCCCCCAGGAGTGGACGTATGAGTGGTACCTCCCCCAGGAATGTGCTAGCCCTCGATCCCAGGCCCCATCCCTTTTTTATGTTTGGCAGGGTATCTTGTGTCCTCTCTTCTACTCAAGTTCTGGAACCTTCAGCTCTTGTTAATTGTTATTGAATAAATGAATGGAGCCTGAGATCTGCACCAGGATCATGGCTGCTTGTCACAGATCAACAAAATGGCCTCAGTGGAATTTAGACCACAGCTTTGATGGCTAATTCCTGCTCAGATTTGGTCCTATGGTAGGCACTACAGCATCTATGGTCACTACAGTTGCTTATTAGAGTATTCACTAGCCAAGTGTGGTTATTTAAATGTAAATTTTATTAATAAATATTACACAGATTTTAAAAATCAGTTCCTTAGTCACAGTATCCATATATTGAGAGAGTGTGTGTGTGTGTGTGTGTACAAAATCATGATGATCATATTGGCCAGTGTGATTGTGACGCATTTCCATCATGGCAGAAAGCTGTGAGTTGTGTTGGGCAGCACTGACTGTGAACCGTGACTATAGTGAATATGCTAGATATTCAACAGGTTGTTACACTGTAGTAGGTGCTTTTAAGTGGAACAAAATGGTATTTGACTTCAGAGACCTTAATTAATGAAAATATAGGAAACATGAGAACAAAGAGTGTGCGTGAGAAACAGTAAAGAGTGATGCAAAACACTTAGATATCCCATCATTTTCCACTAATAAATTAAATGGTCCTAAGTGCCTTCCTCCTGCCTGGCCCCAGTGCTGCATGTGTAAAATGAGAGTTAGCATTGTTTCTAAGCCCTCTGCTTGCTCGAAAATCTAACCCTTGAGCAAAATCCCGTGAAATTACTTGGTTTAGGCACACCTGCAAAAGGACATTGTAAGTGATGCTGGATATTTGTTAACCTACCTCATTTGAGCTTCCAAGAGATGTGAAAACTACCCCTCTCAACTGCATTTCCATCCTTATTCTTACTGCATTTTACTCTGACTTTCCAAATGGCTTTCTACTAAGTTTGTGCTGTTTTTCTTTACGAAGTTAATAGGTATTCCACAAGGGGAAAGAAGGAGGAAGGTTTCCTATGCAAATAATTCTTGAAAGCACACTCTACCTTGCCCCATGCTCATGTACAGGAGCAATTCATAATGTTTTGTGGGGTTTTTTGTTTGTTTGTTTGTTTTTTAGAGGATGAGAAAAATAAACTGCTGTTCTTTACTTTTATATTTTGTAATATTTTTGCCTCAGTTTTTTCCAAATTAATTTGACCAGAAGATGCCTGTCCCACAAAACAGCAGTTAACAGCTTCTTGAAACTACTACTTGGAACTGTGAATTGTCTGAGATTTTACTCTATTTGTGAGTTACAAGGTAACCTACTACAGTTTAATAGATACTGACAGAGGATACAGGACTACTGGGACACAGAAAATGGACAAAAGCTCTCCTGAGACTCTATGCAGAAACTCAAGAGATCCATGAACAATTACCAACCCAACAGAAACCTTGTTCATGTCATAGCATATGTGGAAAATGATGGTATGTCTGGGCACCACACAGCTGCTCTGAGGGAACAAGGGATTGAGCTAAAGCACGTAGGTTGGGAACTCAGCTCTTGACCACCTCATGGATTGCATTCTCTGAGGCTTTGTTTTCTCTTCTGCAGAAAAAGGACATGGATGGCCTGATTGTGAAGGTTTCTTCCAGCTTTAGCTTGCTATGACTAGGACTAGACTGTAGCATTTGTGTTTTCTGTAAAAGCAAAGCATGGCAGTTCTACAACACTGCAGTACTCCTGAGGAACCCACATAACACCAATAGAAACCACACTTCTAACAAGAACTCAGAGGGACAAAATTCCTAAAATCATGCCTGAGCACCCTCTAGTTTATACAACAGTAATTAGGTGAAGTTTAACTTCCTACTGAATAATGCTCCCTGGGTTCATGACTGCCCTGAAAACCCTCCTCCCACTTCCAGGTGAAGAGAAGGGGTCAGTAAACTCCTTAGACCACTATGCTACTTTAGACCGTGGTTTCAATGTTTGTGGTCAATCTCCTCTCTTTTGGAGCACACATTATCTGATGATACCATCTGCTTTATTTTCTGCATTCAAGGACCTACTAAATTCCAGAAAATTTTATCCTGTCACATTTCAGCAACTGAATTTCTGGCTTTTTTTCCATTACAATTCTTGACTGTTATCTTTGGAATGAAACTGGTTGCATGACTACTTCACCTTCTAATTTTCAAATTCCAAGACCACTGAAGTATTTGTGCCCCTCAAATTCTTTACAGAATTTGAAACTATTAACTTCCTCCTCTCCATGAGGAAAGTTATATGTCCCTACTGGACTATAAGCTCTATGAGAGTAGATATCTTGTTTGTTCCTTTTATCAATGTATTTTGAGTATCTAAACAGTGAGTGCCACATAGTATCATCTGACTAAATGTATTTTAATGGATAATTGCTATGACAAAACAGGATTCTCAGATCCCTCTTATCCTCATCCTACTGGCTAAATATAGGCATTCTCCAAGATTTAGCCCACTGCTACCTACTCTTTGTGTTCACTAGTTTTTTTTTTCTCCTGACTGATATGTTTATTCCCGTTTCTTCAGAGATCACCATTATGTCAGGGATGCTTGCCTATTTAAATCTCTAGTCTCATCTCTGTCCCAGACTCCAAACTGGAGATCAATTAAGCTAACATCAATGTTCTTTCTTCTAGTAGAACCAAATGAAATAAGTCAGAAGTCTTGTATTCTGGGAGCTCCAGTCTAGTGTGAAAAGCAGGCATGTAAAATACAATATCATGAATGCTTTTAAAAACAAAGGTATGAGCACAAAACTGTAGGAACACAGAAACAAAAGATCCTTTGATTCCCTTTTAAACTCATTTATTGCCTCATATAGAATCATCCAAAACTTTATTTAAAATATATAACCCTGCTAAATTCTATTTCTTCCACTAGACTGTGTCTCCTTGAGCAAGAGAGTCATGTTCCATTTCTTTCTGTACTCACAGGACAGAGGCAGAATAGCTTAAATACAGCCAATTTCTTTTTCTAGTTCACAAACTTTTTTTTTAATTTTATTCTAATCATTGTTCAAATACAGTTTTCTGTCCTATATTCCCATCCCAGCTCACCCACCCATCCTTCCACACCTCCCTCCCATTTCCATCCCTCCCCCAGTTTTTGTCAATGTGCCCTTTATACTTGTTCCTGTAAACCCTTCCCCTTTCCCCCTGAAATTCCCTCCCATCTCCTCTCTGGTCACTGTGAGCCTATTCTCTATTTCAGTGTCTGAACTAGATTTTGCTTGTTTGTTTGCTTTGTTGATTAGGTTCCTGTTAAAGGTAAGATCATATGGTATTTGTCTTTCACTGTCTGGCTTATTTCATTTAGCATAATGCTTTCCAGTTCCATCCATGCTGTTGAAAAGGGTAGGAGTTCCTTCTTTCTTTCTCCTGCATAGAATTCCATTGTGTAAATTTACCATAGTTTTGATCCATTCATTTATTGATGGGCACTTAGGTTGCTTCCAGCACTTGGCTATTGTAAATTGTGCTGCTATGAACATTGGGATGCATAGGTTCTTTTGGATTGGTGTTTCAGGGTTCTTAGGATATAATCCCAGCAGTGGAATTGCTGGGTCAAAAGACAGATCCATTTTTAGTTTTCTGAGAAAATTCCATACTGTTTTCAATAGTGGTTGTACCAGTCTGCAATCCCACCAACAGTGCACTAGAGTTCCCTTTTCTCCACAACCTCTCCAACACTTGTTGTTTGTTGCTTTGTTTATGATGGCCATTCTGACTGGTGTGAAGTGGTATCCCATTGTGGTTTTAATTTGCATCTCTCTGATAGCTAGCGACATTGAGCATCTTTTCCTGTGTCTCTGCATCCTCTGTGTGTTCTCCTTGAAGAAGTGTCTTTTCAAGTCCTTTGCCCATTTTTTAATTGGGTTGCTTGTCTTCTTAGAGTGCAGTCATGTAAGTTCTTTATATATTTTGAAGAATAAACCCTTGTCTGAGGTGTCATTGGCAAATGTGTTTTCCTATATGGTTGGTTTTCTTTTAATTTTAATACTGTTTTCTTTAGCTGTGCAGAAGATTTTTATTTTGATGAGATCCCATTTGTTAATTCTTTCCTTTATGTTCCTTGTTCTGGGGGACATATCAGTAAAAATGTTGCTGAGTGAAATATCTGAGATTGTCCTGCCTATGTTCTCCTGTAAAATTTTGTGGTGTCACGACTTATATTTAAATCTTTTATCCACTTTGAATTTATTTTTGTGTATGGTATAAGTTGGTGCTTGAGTTTTATTTTTTTGCATGTAGCTGTCCAGCTCTCCCAACACCATTTGTTGAAGAGGCTATTTTTACTCCATTGTATGTTGCTGCCCTCTTTGTCAAATATTAATTGACCATGGAGACTTGGGGTTATTTCTGGGCTCTCTGTTCTGTTCCATTGGTCTATGTGCCTGTTTTTATGTCAGTACCAGGCTGTTTTGATTACAGTGGCCTTGTGATACTGTTTGATATCTGGTATTGGGATCCCTCCTACTTTATTCTTCTTTCTCAAAATTGCAGCAGCTATCTGGGGCCTCTTATGGTTCCATATGAACTTTTGAACTGTTTGTTCTGTCTCTGTGCAATATACCATTGGTACTTTAACAGGTATTGCATTGAATCAATACAGGCAATATTGACTATACATATGTGTCAGACACAGGTCTAAGTGCTTTATATATGCTCACGACTTTCACTTTCATACCATCTCTATAAGACAGGTGTTATTATTAACATCATACATTTTCTTGATTGAGAAATGTAATCTATATTGGGTGGGTGGGCTGGAATGAGAGTAAAAGGGAGAAAACTGTACTTGAATGATGATTAAAATAAAATTAAAAATAAGAAATGTAATCTATAGTATGTTTATTTTTTGTTTTTTTTTTCATTATTTTATTGGTTATGCTATTACAGTTGTCCCAATTTCCCCCCTTTGCCTCCTCCCACCCAGCACCCCCACTCCCTGAGGTGATCCCTACACTATTATGAATGTCCATAGGTCATGTATATAAATTCTTTGGCTACTCCATTTCCTATACTGTACTTTACATCACCAAGGCTATTCTATGATTATCTGTTTGTAAATATTAATCCCTTCACCTTTTCACCCATTCTCTGATACTCCCTCCCATCTGGTAAACACCAAAATGCTCTCTGTATCCATCATTATGTCTCTGTTGTTCTTGTTTGTTTAGTTTGTTTTTCAGACTCAGCCATTGATAGATATGTACCTATTGCCATTTTATTGTTCATATGTTGATCTTTTTTTTGCATAAGTCCCTTTGATATTTCATATATTAATGTTTTGGTGATGATGAACTCATTTAATTTTTTTCTTGTCTGGGAAGCTCTTTATCTGCCTTCGATTCTAAATGATAGCTTTGCTAGGTTGAGCAATCTCGGCTGTAGGTCCCTGCTTTTCACAATTTTGAATATTTCTTGCCAATCCCATCTAGCCTGTGAAGTTTCTTTTTAGAAATCATCTGAAAGCTTTATGGGAACCTCCCTGTAGCTAACTAACTGCTTTTTTCGTACTGCTTTTAAGATTACCTATTTATCTTTAACCTTAGGCATAGGTAGTTAAGAGCTGTTCTGTAATTCTTTTGTTCAGGGACTCTACCCCAGGGCCTGAGCATACTTAGCCACTATACTACTACTCAAACCTTTTTTCAGCTTATACATATCTCAGTCCTTTATTTCTAAATACTTTTTGTATTGCATAGAACATTCTCTTATAGAATCACAGTACAATAATTAAAATTGGAGAATTAGCATTGTCTTATTATGTAATCTACAGACCTTATTCATAGCCAATTTTAAATAATGCCCTTCATAACAAAAGACAACAATATTTTCTGGTTCAATATTCATTCTAGAATCATATGATGCATTTAACTGTCATATCTTTTTAGTATCCTTTGATCATAAACAGTTTCTCAGTATTTCTTTGTCTTCCATGATCTCACTAATTGTGAAGAGTATAAATCATTTACTTTGTATACTGTCCATCAATTTCAGCTTGTCTGATGTTTCCATATGATTATATTTAGCTTAATATTTTTAGTAGAAACATTACAGAAGTGTGTTGTGTCATTCTCAGTGTATCATACGAGGAAGCACATGATACCTATTTGTCCTGTAATTATTTTTTTAATTTATTTTTAATTTATAATTGAATTTGATATACAATATTATATTAGTTTCAAGTATACAGCCAAATGATTAGACAGTTATATAACTTATGAATAAATCTAGTATCTATCTGATCCCATACATAGTTATTACAGTGTTAGTGACTATATCCCCTATGCTGCACTTCACATCCCCATAACCATTCTGTAACTTCCAATTTGTACTTCTTAAAGCCTTCACCTTTTCCACCCATCCCCCAAACCTTCTCCCATCTTGCAAAATGAACTCTGTTTCTGTTTTGCTTGTTTGTTTTTGTTTTTAAGATTCCACATGTAACTGAAATCCTATGGTATTTGTCTTTGTCTTACTTATTTCACTCAACACAATACCCTCTAAGTCCATCCATATTGTTGCAGATGGCAAAATCTCATTCTTTTGCATGGATGAGTCATATTTTATTGTATATGTGCACCACTTCTTTATCTATTTTTCTATTGATGGGCACTTAGATTGCTTCTGTATCTTGGCTATTGTAAATTTGCTGCAATGAACATATGGATGCATATGTATTTTTGCTTTAGTGGTTTGGGTTTCTTTAGATAAATACTCAGAAGTGGAATTGCTACATCTTTTTTTTGTCTCTTATTATATAGCCTTTGTTTTAAAGAATATTATTGTTGGATACTTTTTGTTTGTTTCCATTTTCATGCAATATCATTTTCCATCCCTTTACTTTTAGTCTGTATGTGTCTTTCCATATAAAATGAATCTCTTATAGACAGCCTATGCAAGGGTTTTATTTTGTTATCCGTTCAGCCACCATATGTCCTTAGACTGAGCATTTAATCAATTTACATTTAAAGTAATTGTTGATAGACATGTATTTATTATTCATATTTTAATTGTTTTCTTCCTCTTAAAGAAAACCTTTTAACATTTCATGTAATACTTGTTTTGCAGTGATGAGCACCTTTATTTTTTTGTTGTTGTCTGGGGAGCTTTTTATCTGTTCTTTGATTCTAAGTAAAAGTTTTGCTGGCTAGAGTAATCTTGTTTGTAGATTCTTATGATAACTTGGAATGTTTTGTGCCAATCCCTTCCTACCAGCAAAGATGTTGTAGAGAAGTCTGTTGACAGCCTTATGCCATTCCCCTTGAGAGTAACTACTTTTTTTTTTTATGTTGTTGTTGATGCTGCTCTTAAGATTCCCTCTTTGCCTTTTTAATTATGATATATTTTGGAGTGGGCCTCTTTGGATTCATCTTGTTTGGTACTCTCTGTACTTCCTGGACTTATATGTTTATTTCCTTCTCCAGGTTAGGGAAGTGTTCCATCGTTAATTTTTCAAATAGATTTCCAATTCCTTACCACCTCTCCTTGCTTTCAGGTACCACCATGAAACAAAAGTAAGCTTGAAATAATTCCAGAGGCTCCTTCAACTATCCTCATTTTTTGATCCTGTTTTTCTTTTTTATTATTATTTTATTTTTCTTCAATTACAGTTGTCTGCATTTCCATCTCACTACCCCCCCATAGCCAAACCTCCCTCCCTCCCTTGCTTCCACCCTCCCTGGTTTTGACCATGTGTCCTTTATAGGTGTTCCTGAAAGCCCTTCCTCCCATTAACCCTTTCCACCTCCCCTCTGGTTACTGTCTGATTGTTCTTAATTTCAATGTCTCTGGTTATATTTAGCTTGATTTTTTCTTTTGTTGAGTAAGTTCAGCAAAAGGTGAGATCACATGGTACATGTCCCTCACTGCCACGCTTATTTCATGTAGCATAATGCTCTCCAGTTCCATCCATGCTGTCTCAAGGGGTAGAAGCTCCTTCTTTCCCTCTGCTGTGTAGAATTCCATTGTGTAAATGTAATATAGTTTTTTGACTCACTAATTTACTGATGGGCACTTAGGTTGCTTCCAGCTCTTGGCAATTGTAAATAGTGCTATGAATATTGGGGTACATAGGTCCTTCTGGATTGGTGTTTCAGGATTCTTAGGATATAATCTCAGCAGTGGAATTGCTGGATTGAAAGGCAGTTCCATTTTGAGTTTTCTGAGGAAATTCCATACTGTTTTCCACCGGGGCTGCACCAGTCTGCATTCCCACCAACAGTGCACCAGCATTCCCTATTCTCCATGTCCTCTCCAACACTTGTTTGTTGATTTGTTTATGAAGGCCATTCTGACCAGAGTGAAGTGGTACCTCATTGTGCTTTCAATTTGAATATCACTGATTGTGAGTGATGCTGAGCATTTTTTCATATGTCTCTGGACTGTATGTCCTCCTTGGAGAGGTATCTGTTCAATTCTTTTGCCCAATTTTTAATTTTTTTTGTCTTCCTAGAGTGGAATCATGTGAATTCTATATATATTTTAGAGATCAAACTCTTTTCTGAGGTATCATTGGCAAATATGTTTTTCCATATAGTTGGTTCTCCATTCATTTTAATACTGTATTCTTTAGCTATGCAGAAGCTTTTTAATTTGATAAGGTCACATATGTCTATTCTTTGCTTTATGTTCCTTGCTTTATGGGGCATATCAGTGAAGATGTTGGTGCATGGAATGTCTGGTATTTTCCTGTCAATGTTTTCCTCTAGGACTTTTACAGTGTCATGACCTATATTTAAGTCTTGTACTCACCTTGAATTTATTTTTGTATATGGTATAAGTTGGTGATCAAGTTTCATTTTTTGCATGTAGCTGTCCAGATCTCCCAACACCATTTGTTGAAGAGGCTATTTTTACTCCATATTTTAGCTGCTGTCCCCTTTGTGAAATATCAATTGACCATAGAGGCTTGGGTTTATTCTGGGGTCTCTCCTCTGTTTCATTGGTTTATGTGTCTGATCTTATGCTGGTACCAGGTTGTTTGATTACAGTGGCCTTTTAATACTCTTTGATATCAGGTATTGTGATCCCTCCCACTGTTTTTCCTTCTCAAAATTGCTGAGACTATTCGGGGTCATTTATGGTTCCATGAAAAATTCTTTTTTAAAAAAAACTGTTAGACTTCTTGCCCTGGCTGGCATAGCTCAGTGGATTGAGCGCGGGCTGGGAACCAAAGTGTCCCAGGTTCGATTCCCAGCCAGGGTACATTCCTGGGTTGCAGGCCATAACCCCCAGCAACTGCACATTGATGTTTCTCTCTCTCTCTCTCTCTCTCTCTCTCTCTCTCTCTCTCTCTCTCTGTCTCTCTCTCTCTCTCCCTTCCTTCCCTACCTAAAAATAAAATAAATAAATAAAATCTTAAAAAAAAACTGTTAGACTTCTTTTTTTTAAGATTTTGTTTATTTATTTTTAGAGAGGGAAGAGAGGGAGAGAGAGAGAGAAACATCAATGTGTGGTTGCTGGGGGCCATGGCCTGCAACCCAGGCATTTGCCCTGACTGGGAATCGAACCTGCATTGCTTTGGTTCACAGCCCGTGCTCAATCCACTGACCTACGCCAGCCAGGGCCATATAAATTAATTAAAAGTTTGTTCTATATCTGTGAAATATATCATTAGTACTTTAAAAAGGATTGCAATTACTCAATAAATTGCTTTGGGTGGTATGGCCATTTTGATGATGTTAATTCTTCCAATCCATGAGCATGATACATGCTTCCATTTGTTTCTGTCTTCCTTAATTTCTTTCTTCAGTGTTGTGTAGTTTTCTGAGTATAGGTCTTTTACATCCTTGGTTAGATTTATTCCTAGGTACTTTATTTTTCTTGTTGCTATATCAAATGGGATTTTTTCCTGATTTCTCTTTCTCATATTTCATTGTTAGTGTACAAAAATGCTTTTGATTTCTGAATATTGACTTTGTATACCATTGTTTTTTCTACATTCACTTATTTGGTCGAGTACTGTTTTGATGGAGTCTATAGGATTTTCAAGGTACACTATCATGTCATCTGCAAACAATGACAGTTTTACTTCCTCCTTTCCAATTTGGATTCCTTTTATTTCTTTTTCTTATTTGGCTGCTGTGGCTGGGACTTCCAATACTATGTTGAATAGGAGTGTTGAAAGTGGGCATCCTTGTCTCCTTTCTGATCTTAGTGGGAAAGCTCTAAGCTTTTACCCATTGAGTATCATGTTAGCTGTAAGTCTTTCATAAATGGCCCTTATTATGTTGAAGAATTCTCCTTTTATTCCCACTATGATAAGTGCTTTTATCAAAAATGCGTGATGTACACTATCAAGTGATTTTTTGCATCTATTGATATGATCATGTCATTTTTGTCTTTTGTTTTGTGTCTGTGATGTACTACATTTATCAATTTGTGAATATCGTGCCCTCCTCGCATCTCTGGGATGAATCCCACTTGATCATAGTGTATAATCTTTTTAATGTATTACTGGATGTGGTTTGCCAATATTTTGTTGAGGGTTTTAGCATCAATGTTCATCAGTGCTATTGGCCTGAAGTTTTCTTTCTTTGTTGTGTCTTTATCTGGTTTTGGGATTAGGATGATACTGGCTTCATGAAGAGAGTTTGGGAGTTTTCCATCTTCTTTAATTTTTTGGAATAATCTTTGAAGGGTAGGGGCTAGCTCTTCCTTAAATATTTTGTAAAATTCTCTTGTAAAACCATCCTGTCCAGGGCTTTTGTATGTCTGAAGCTTTTTGATTACTGCTTCAATTTCATCTGCTGTTATTGGTCTGTTCAGGCTTTCTGCTTCTTCTTCACTGAGTTTTGGAAGATTATGTTTCTAGGAATTTGTCCCAATCACCTAGATTTTCAAATTTCTTGGCATATATAGTTCTTCATAGTAATTTCTTACAATCCTTTGTATTTCTGTGGTATCGGTTATTATCTCCCCTCTTTCATGTCTGATTGTGTTTGTTTTGGTCCTTTTCTTTCTTAATAAGTCTGCTTAAATGCTTGTCAATTTTATTTCTTTTTCCATAGAACCAGTTCCTGGATTTATTGATACTTAGAATTGTGCTTTTTAGTCTCTATGTCATTTAATTCTGCTCTGATCTTGATTATTTCCTTCCTTCTACTTGCTCTGGGCTGTCTTTGTTGTTGTTCCTTGAATTCTTTTGGGCGTGGGGTTAGATAATTTATCTGAAATGTTTCTATCTTGTTTAGGTAGTCCTGTATCGCTATGAATTTCCCTCTCAGGATGGCCTTCAGCTGTATCCCATAAGTTTTGGATTGTTGTGGGTTGATGTTCATTTGTTTCTAGAAACTTTTTCATTTCTTCCTTAATCTCATTATGACTCATTCATTGTTTAATAGAATGCTATTCAATCTCCATGAAGTTTGAGTGTTTATCAGTTATTTCCTTGATGTTGGATTCTAGTTTCAGTTGCATCTTGTCAGAGAAAATGTTTGATATCATTTCCATTTTCTTAAACTTGTTGAGGCTTGTTTTGTGTCCTATCATGTAGTCTACCTTTGAAAATGTTCCATGTGCATTTGAAAAGAATGTGTATTTTGATTCTCTGGGATGAAAGGCTCTATATGTATCTGTTCAGTACATTTTATCTAGGGCATTGCTCAATGCCACAATATCATTGTTGATATTTTGTTTGGAAGAGCTAACCACTTTGTCAGTTGGTTGTTAAAAGCCCCCGTATATTTGTCTTTTTTTTCTCTTTTTTCTTTTTTTAATTTTATTTTAATCATTGTTCTAGTAGTTTTCTCCCTTTTACTCCCAATCCAGCCCCACCCTCTAAACCATCCCCACTTCCCTCCCATTACCACCCTCTCCCAAGTTTTTGTCCATGTGTCCTTTAAGTTTGTTCCCGTGAACCCTTCCCAATGTCCCCTGAACTTCCCTCTACTCTCCCCTGTGGTCACTGTCAGCCTGTCCTCTATTTCAGTGTCTTTGGTTATATTTTGCTTGTCCCTTTGTTTTGTTGTTTAGGTTCCTAATAAAGGTGAGATCATATGGTATTTGTCTTTCACTGCCTGGCTTGTTTCGCTTAGCATGATGTTTTCCAGCTCCATCCAGGTGTTGCAAAGGGTAGGAGGTTCTTCTTTCTTTCTGCTGCATAGAATTCCATTGTGTAAATGTACCATAGTTGTTTGATCCATTCATTTACTGATGGGCATCTTGGTTCCTTCCAGCATCTAGCTATTGTAAATTGTGCTGCTATGAACATTGGGATGCATAGGTCCTTTTGGATAGGTGTTTTAGTGTTCTTAGGATATAGTCCCAGCAGTGTAATTGCTGGGTCAAAAGGCAGATCCATTTTTAGTTTTCTGAGGAAGTTCCATACTACTTTCCATAGTGGTTGTATCAGTCTGCAGTCTCACCAACAGTGCACTAGGAACCCATTTTCTCCACAACCTCTCCAACACTTGCTGTTTGTTGCTTTGTTTATGATGGGCATTCTGACTGGTGTGAAGTGGTATCTCATTGTGGTTTTAATTTGCATCTCTCTGATAGCTAGTGATATTGAACATCGTTTCATGTGCCTTTGGATTTTCTGTATGGCCTCCTTCGAGAAGTGTCTGTTCAAGTCCTTTGCCCATTTTTTAATTGGATTCCTTGTCTTCTTAGAGTGCAGTCATGTAAGTTATTAATATATTTTGCAGATTAAACCTTGCCTGACATAGCATTGGCAAATATGTTTTCCCATACAGTTGGTTCTCTTTTAATTTTCATACTTTCTTTAGCTGTGCAGAAGCTTTTAATTTTGATGAGATCCCATTTGTTAATTCTTTCCTTTATGTCCCTTGCTCTAGGGGACAAGTCAGTAAAAATGTTTCTTCGTTAAATATCTGAGATTGTCCTACCTACGTTCTCCTCTAGGACTTTAATGGTGTCACATTTTATATTTAAGTCTTTTATCCTTCTTGAATTTATTTTTGTATATGGTGTAAGTTGGTGTTCAAGTTTCATTTTTTGGCACGTGGCTGTCCAGTTCTCCTAACACCATTTGTTGAAGAGGCTATTTTTACTCCATTGTATGTTGCTGCATCATTTGTCAAATACTAATTCACCATAGAGACTTGGGTTTATTTCTGGGCTCTCTATTCTGTTCCATTGGTCTGTGTTCCTGTTTTTATGCCAGTACCAGGCTGTTTACATTACAGTGGCCTTGTAGTATAGCTTAGTGTCAGGTATTGTGATCCCTCCTACTTTACTCTTCTTTCTCAAAATTGCAGCAGCTCTTCAGGGTTGATTATGATTCCATATAAATTTTTCAAATGTTTGTCTATGTCTGTGAAATATGCCATTGGTACTTCAATAGGAATTGCATTGAATGTGTAAATTGCTTTGGGTAGTATGGACATTTTGCCGATATTAATTTTTCCAATCCATGAACATGGTATATATTTCCATTTGTTTGTGTCTTCCTTCATTTCTTTCCTGAGTGTTATGTAGTTTTCTGAATACAGGTCTTTTACCTCTTTGGTTAGGTTTATTCTTAGATATTTTATTTTTCTTTTTGCTATTTCAAATGGGATTTTTTCCTTGATCTCTGCTTCTGCTGTTTCATTGTTGGTGTACAGAAATGCCTTTGATTTCTGGATATTGACTTTGTATCCCGCTCTTTTGCCAAATTCATGTATTAGGTCAAGCAGTTTTTTTGTGGAGTCTATACGATTTTCTATGTACACTACCATGTCGTCTGCAAACAGGGACAGTTCTGTTTCCTCCTTTCCGATCTGGATGCCTTTTATTTCTTTTTCTTGTCTGATTGCTGTGGCTAAAACTTCCAGTACTATATTGAACAGAAGTGGTGAAAGTGGACAGCCTTGTCTTGTTCCTGATCTTAGTGGAAAAGGTTTTAATTTTTGTCCATTGAGTATGATGTTGGCTGTAGTTCTCTCATATATCGCCTTTATTATGTGGAGGAACTCTCCCTCTATTCCCACTTTGCTGAGTGTTTTTATCATGAATGGGTGCTGTACCTTATCAAATGCTTTTTCTGCATCAATTGATATGATCCTGTGGTTTGTCTTTACTTTTGTTTATGTGATGTATTACATTTACTGATTTATGAACATTGTACCATCCTTGCATCCCTGGAATGAATCCCACTTGGTCATGGTGTATGATCTTTTTAATGAACTGTTTGATGCAGTTTGCCAGTATTTTGTTGAGGATTTTAGTGTCAATATTCATCAGCGATATTGGCCTGAAGTTTTCTTACTTTGTTGTGTCTTTATCTGGTTTTGGAATTAGGATGATGCTGGCCTCATAAAAATAGTTTGAGAGTCTCCCATCTTTTTGGATTTTTTGGAATAGTCTGTGAAGGATAGGGGTTAGCTCTTCCTTAAATGCTTTGTATAATTCTCCTGTGAAACCATCTGGCCCAGGGCTGTTGTGTGTTGGGAGTCTTTTTATTACTGCTTCAATTTCTTTTGTTGTTATTGGTGTGTTCAGGCTTTCTGCTTCTTTTTCATTGAGTTTTGGAAGACAATATTTTTCTAGAAAGTTGTCCATTTCATCTAGGTTTTCAAATTTCTTGGCACACAGTTCTTTGTAGTAATTTCTTACAATCCTTTGTATTTCTGTGGTATCTGTTGTAATCTCTCCTCTTTCATTTCTGATTGTGTTTATTTGGGTTTTCTCTCTTTTTTTCTTGATGAGTCTGCTTAAAGGCTTGTGGATTTTGTTTATCTTTTCAAAGAACTAGCTCCTAGATATATTGGTCCTTAGAATTTTGCTTTTAGTCTCTATGTCATTTAATTCTGCTCTGATCTTGGTTATTTCCTTCCTTCTGCTTGCTCTGGGCTGTCTTTTTTGTTGTTCCTCGAGTTCTTGTAGACGTGGGGTTAGGTTGTTTGTTTGGAATGTTTCTAATTTTTTTAGGTGGGCCTGTATTGCTATGAACTTCCCTCTCAGGACTGCCTTGGCTGTATCCCATAAGTTTTCGGTTTTTGTGAGTTCGTTTTCTTTTGTTTCCAGAAATCTTTTGATTTCTTCCCTAATGTCATTCTTGATCCATGCATTGTTTAATAGCATGCTATTTCATCTCCATGATTTTGAGTGTTTGGGGTTTTTTTTTCCTTCGGGTTGGTTTCTAGCTTCAGTCCCTTGTGGTCCGAAAAAATGCTTGGTATGTTTTCAATTTTTTTGAAATTCTTGAGGCTTGTTTTGTGTCCTATCATGTGGTCAATCTTTGAAAATGTTCCGTGCACATTTGAAAAGAATGTGTCTTAAGCTACTTTTGGACGGAGGGCTGTGTATATAATGGGAAAGTCCATTTCATCAAGGGTATTGTTCAATGCCACAATATCTTTGTTCATATTTTGTTTGGAAGATCTGTCCATTTTCGAAAATGGGGTGTTAAAATCCCCCACTATAATTGTGTTGCTGTCAATATCTTTCTTGAAGTCCTCTAAGATTGTCTTTATGTATTTGGGTGCTCCTATGTTAGGTGCATATATATTTACAATATTTATGTCTTCTTGGTGGATTCTTCCCTTTAGTATTATGAAGTGACCTTCTGGGTCTCTCTTTATGGACCTTTTTTGGAAGTCTATTTTGTCTGATATGAGTATTACTACCCTGGCTTTTTTTTCCTGTCCATTTGCTTGGAAGATTTGTTTCCAGCCCTTCAATTTCAGCCTGTGCAGGTCTTTTATCCTGAGGTGTGTGTCTTGTAGGCAGCATATATAATGAAACTTGAGAACCCCTGCACCCTTTTCTGGATTGGCGTTGCGATGTCTTAGTTTTCCACCGATCCACACTCCCACTGGGCTAGGGGTGCGGGCGCTCTTCCAGGCCGCCCCTGGTCATGCAGGCTGGAGGCACTCACTTCTCCCAGGGCTCTGGGTGGGTGTTCACAGTCCCTGGATGATTTTTTTCCTCCCAGTCCAACTGGTCTCCCTGTGCCTTCAAGCAACAAGGTCTCCCCTGGTGTTGCTCAACCCCCGTATTCGGGGGAGGGAGCAGCGACTCCCCTCTCCCGGGACCCCTGAGGCAGACCCAGGAGCACCGGACCTGGGGACTGCAACCCCCTTGGTCCCCACACTGAACTCTTGGTCCCTCTTGTCCTGAAGCAGTCTCCTTACCATCTGGTTTTTCAATGATCACAATAATTTTTGATGTCCTGTTTTCAAAAATGATTCAGTAACCTAGGCTACTTGCTCTGTTTCTCCACCAATCCAGGAGGTTCCCTCCTCTTCACAGAAGCCAAGAAACACACAGGCTAGGGTAAAGCCGCCATCTTTTCTGCCAAAACCCCCAGTATATTTGTGTTGCAGTCACTATCTTTCTTGAAGTGCTCCAGGATGTTCTTTATGTATTTGGGTGCTCCTATATTGGGTGCATAATATATTAACAATGCTTATGTCTTCTGAATGGGTTCTCCCCTTGAGTATTATGAGGTGACCTTCTGGGTCTCTTTTTATGGCTCTTGTTTTGAAGTGTCTTTTGTCTGATATGAGTATTGCTACCCCGGCTTTTTTTCCCCCTGTCCTTTTGCTTATAATATTTGTATTCAGCCCTTCAATTTCAGTCTGTGTAGGTCTTTTGTTCTGAGGTTGATTTCTTGTAGACAGCATATGTGTGGGTTATGATTTCTTATCCATTCAGCTATTCTGTTTCTTTTGATTGGAACATTTAATCCATTTACATTTAAGATTATTATTGATATGTGCTTATTCATTGCCACTTTTTCATACTGGTGTTCCTCCCTCTCTCATTCCTTTTCTTGCTTTTATTAAAGCAGACCCTTTAGCATCCCTTGCAGAGCTAGTTTGGAGGAGATATTTTTTAGGCTTCTTTTTTCTCAGAAGCTCATTATTTGGCTTTCCATTTTAATTGAGAGCCTTGCTGGATAGAGTAGTCTTGGTTACAGGCCTTTGGTTTTCATTACATGAAATATTAATTTACAATCTCTTCTGGCTTAGAATGTTTCCATTGAGAAGTCAGCTGCCTGCTAATCTTATTGGAGCTCCCTTGTATGTTACTTCCTGTTTCTTTCTTGCTGTCTTTAAGATTCTCTCTTTGTCTTGGAATTTTGCCATTTTAATTAAGATGTGTCTTGTCATGGGCCTCTTTGGATTCCTCTTGATTGGGACTCTCTTTGTTTCCTGGATTTGTGTGACTTTTTCTCTCATCAAATTAGGGAAGTTTTCCATCATTACCTTTTCCAAACAGGTTTTCTATCCTTTGCTCTTCTTCTTTGTCTGATATCCCCATTGTACAGATATTATTACATTCCATGTTGTCTTGCATTTCCCTTAGTCCCTCTTCATTCTTTCTGAGTCTCTGTTCCTTTTCTTGCTCTTTCTCATTGTTTTCTTCTGCCTTGTCCTCCAGCTCTGTGATCCAATCCTTCATCTAGCTGGCTTTTGATTCTTTCTACTCTCTTCTTCATTTTAGAAATTGTATTCTTCATTTCCTCTTGGCCCTTGTTGATAGTTTCTATATCCTTTTTCATGTTGATATAGTTTGCAGTGAGTTCTTTGTACTTTCCCTGTAGTTTTCAGTAATTCTCCATGAGCTCATTAATCTTCTTGATAACCATTGTTTTGAACTCAATATCTGATAGTTGAGTTGCCTGTATTTCATTCAGCATTCTTTCTGAGGCTTCCTCCTTTCCTTTCATTTGGGGATTCTTTTTCTTCCTATTGTTTTTGAGATTTTTCTTGTTAGCCTCTGTTTCTTAAATTAACCTGATTTGACTCCCTGGGTTTATGGTGTGAACTTCTATGGTAGAAGACCTGTGAGATTGTGTAGTGCAGTCTTCTTGATCTCCTGAGCTCTGTGGTGTTGGGTTGTCATTTATATTGGTTCTCTGCATGTCTTTTGGTTTTTATTGTTGTTGGGTCTTTCTTTGGTGGGTTTTTCCCTCCAAGTGGTTAACTGAGGGTCACTCCATCCACCACATCTTGTATTCTGTTGTGCATGTGTAGACAGGTTGTGTTGAAGCTGGTTCTTCTGTCTCTACAAGGTTTTGAGACTTGTCTCTTGCTATTGTTCAGTTGTTTGTTTTGGGTAATTTCTCCACCATTTAGTTGTATTTCCAGATCAGTCCTGGGTGGAAGTTAGTGTGGCTTCCACTCCCTCTTTCACTTTCTTCCATTGTTATCTGTTGGTGGTTCATTTGTTGGTGGGTTTCCTCTTCCAGCAAGTACACTCTTGTTCACAGCTCCCACCTATCCTTTTTTGTGATCACTTGGATTGGGAAAGCAAAAGAATTTAATACAGTGGGAGTGTATTCTTTAGTATTTAAAGTACAAGCCCATAGAGAAGAGACAGGAGATGCTTTGGTATGTGTAGTGTTCACTATGATAGTTCACCCAACTAGCCACTTTTTAGAAAGAGTGCAACAAAGATAAGACTCTTGTTGTGGGGGAAGGATTGTGAGTTGGATCTAGAAAGCAGTGAGCTTTTGGGAGTCAGATTATAAGATAAAGTGAGAGTAAAGGATAGAAAAAGGTATAGTGTGCAAGAAAATAGAGTTGTAATAAAGTTCCAGAAGCAGTGAAGTGAGCTAAGATCCGGGAGAGGTGCTATGTAGTATTTACAATTGTATGGAATGGCAATATTTACAATAGTAATGGAGCAACAATCATATGACCAAATCTATATGATCTGAATAACAAGAATAGTAAGTACAGGACATAGAATAGTGTACTATTGGAACACAAGTGAAGTGAAAGATGGGAAATTAAAAATACACTATGAAAGAGAGAACAAGGAAAACCAGTCAAATAATGCAATTTAACAAACCAAGTGAAGAGGACTAAACAAAAAGAAAAGGAATACAAAAATACTAATAAAAGATGTAAGAATAATTAAAAACTAATAATAATACAAATATACAATAACTTGCAAGTTCCCTTGAGTAGCAAATTGAAATTTGTCTCACTGTCTCAGTTGTTGGGATGACTCCTCTTTGGGTCTCACTCTGGTCCTTTCACAGCTCCAGGTTTTATTGTCTCACTTGTGGGAATTAAAAAAGAAGAAGAGGGAAGGAAGGAAGGAAGGAAGCAAGGGAGCAAGGAAGGAAGGAAGGAAGGAAGGAAGGGGGGGGAGCCTCCTTCTGGCTTTTAACAGGCCAAACCAGTTCTGCTTGTCTTTCTGGCTGCAGCAGCCTGATGGGGGATTGGTTTTGTTTTTCTCCCTTGTGGTTTTTTGGGGATAGGTGCCAGGTCTGAGCTGCACTCTTTGCAGTTGCCCAGCCTCCAGCCCAGTCCCTCAGTTCATTGCCAGCCCCCAGCACCCTTCTGCACCAGGCCTATGCCTTCAGTCCACCAGTTGTGCTCTCTTTGAGGTGCACCAATTAGGGACAACTCACATACCACCTTGCTCTTTGCTATCCTAGATGCTAGGGATTCTCAAAGAATCTTCAGGGTAGGTCAGTTCACCCACTGGGAATTGCTGGCTCCCTGAATCTTGCTGCTCTCCTCTTAGCTCCTGTTGCTCAGTTGGGACAGGGTGCTCTGGTGGCTGCAGGGGTGGATGCCAAGCACACCTCCTCTACTGCTTTGGCTGGGGTGGTGGGGTCGGGTGTCCAGTACCTCTGGGTGGCAGGGTCAGGTGTGCACCAGGTGTGACCCTGGCATGAGCACTGGGCCTCCACTACTATGGCAGGATTGCAGCCGTAGGGCTGCAGGGTCGGTCTTGCACTGTTTCTGGGGCTGCAGGTGTGAGGGTTCAGCCTTTGCTGCTACAGTGGAAGTGCAGTTGCAGGGCAGTGTTGGGTGCATGTGTGAAGGAGGCACCTGTGGTGGGGTGGGGGGCAGCTGGGTTGGTGGTACACCACTGGGGTCACAGGCATGGTTGGGTGCCCTCCGCCACCGTGGCTTGGGGTAGGATAAGGGCACAGCAACAGTCCTAGTATTAGAGATGGGACCCTGGCTGATGCTACGGGGATGTAGCTGGCGGTTGGGGGCAGGGGGAGGCACAGTGGCTGCTGTAGGAGAATTCCCTAAACAGCCAACTAGTGCCTCTTTTTTTTAATTTTCTTTTTGAAAAAATTCCTCCTGTTCAAGCCTGCTGCTTCAAACAAGCACCTGGCCTCTCACACAGCCCAACACTCCAACCAGACCTGGGACTATCTGGATGAGGGTCTGTCACGACCCAACTCTTCCCAGATAGCATCCACAGTCTCAGCAGGTGCACACCACCCCAGTGTGTTGGTCACTTCGTCCTTATTCCCCCCAGTGACTTCAAGCATCCAGGTCCAATCTGGTGCTGCTCAAACCACCCAGTTTGGCAGAGTGGGGAGCCATTGACCTGGCTCTCTCCCAAGACTCCTGTGCCAGACCTGGCAGGTGCCGGGCCTGGGGCTGCAGCAACTCTGGTCCCCATGCTGGTCCCAGGGACCTTACTGTCCCAAAATAATCTCCTTACCATCTGATTTTTCAATGTCCTCTACAGTTTCAGCCTCCAACCTTCTGATTTTTCAATGTGCTCTACAGTTTTGGCCTCCAACCTTCAAATATGCTGGGATACCATTGGCTGTTCACTCTGTTCCTCAGCAGATTGGCTAAGTGTTCCACCCCTGCGCGGGGGGCAGTGGACTCTGCTCTCACCTATCCACCATCTTTGGATCCCCCCCACCTTTTTTTTTTTTTTTGCTGTACTGATAGGGTATTTCTTGCTTATTTTTCAAATCACTGATTTGATCATCTGCTTCATTTACTCTATTGATTTCATATAATGTATTCTTTGTTTCTGACTGGTTCATTTTTATGTTTTGTTTTGTTTTACAGATTCTGCCTCAGGTTTATTTATTCAAACAGCACCGGAGGACACCAGCTTCATGCAAACAGCAGCCCAGGGATCACACCAGTCCTTTTATCCTCACTCACGTCAGGAAACAGAGGCCTCTACTATTGAGCCTTCATGGGGGCCTGTGCACCTTTCAGAGCCTGAGCCAGAGCCAGAGCCAGAGCCAGAGCCAGAGCTTTAGCCACAGCCATAGTGTAGGGCTTGGTTTGAGCCTTGAGCTTAGACTTTGGTTGACAGGGTATGAGACTTTTGGCAATGTGGGTATGAGCATGTTTCCCAAGCTTGGGTGAGTGATGAAGGCAAGTCAAATGAGCTTGCAGCTGCCACCCTTTGGGATCTTGGGTTTGACCTCCTTATGCTTTACGAGGTCCTTGATAGCCTTGACACATTTGCTCATGGCCTTGGTGTTGTTGGCCTGCATCTTCTTCAGGCCCTTTTTGTTGTGTTTCTTAGCAAAGTGCATGTTCCTCAGGAAGTTGGAGTCTACTCCCTTAAGAGATTTGTATCTGTGTGATCAGGGTTTCTTGATGCCATTTCGGTGCCATTTTGAGGATTGGTTGTGTATGATGTGGTTCTTGAACTTGGCCATAGCAAAGCTTGTGGCTCTTAAAGCACCTGGGACCGGAAGAGAAAGAGACTTTTTTATATTTTCTACCTCCATTTTTATGTTTCCTATCTCTTTGTTGGAGTCCTCACTAAGTTCATCTGCTCATCCCCTAAGGTCATTGAGCATTCTTATAACTAGTGTTTTGAATTCTGCATCTGGTAGATTGCTTGTCTCCATTTTGTTTTTCCTTTTCTGGGGTTTTATTCTGTTCTTTCATTTGAGACATATTTCTCTGTCTTCTCATTTTGGCTGACTCCCTATGCTTCTTTGTTTATTAGGTAGAGCTGCTATGTCTCCCAGTCTTGGTAGAGTGGTCTTAGGTAGTAGGTGCCCTATAGGACCCAGTGGCATAGCTTACCTGGTCATCCAAACTGGGTGCTCCAGGTGCACTCCACTACGTGGCCTGTGTACACCATCCTATTGTAATTAAGTCTTGATTGTTGTCATATCAATGGGAGATATTTATCTCAAGGCATTTTGGCTGTGAGGATTGGCCACAACCAATATGGGGGATCTGCTTGTAGTGGTTGACCCCACAGAGCAGGTCAGCCCTTCCACAGGATTCACTTTAACAGTGCTCTGGTGCCCACTGAATCCAACCCTTGTGTGTGTTACATGTGGAGTGTGCTATTGGATGGTACTTTAGTATGGTCTGAAGCTATCCACAGAGTGTGCTGGATCTGGGGCCTCCTGAAAGGTACAGACCAAGGTTAAGACTAGCTACTGCCTGTGTCCTGGCCAGAGCCACTTGGTATGAGCTATAAAATGATCTGCAGATGACTGCTACTTGTGCTGTACTTGAAGGGGCCCAGGAGAAGCCAAGCTTCAAACCAAGGCTGGCTGCTGCTAGTGCCAGGCCTGGGACCACTTATCAAGTGGCATGGGATACACTAAGGCCCAACGCTGCCTGTTTGATAGATTTTAGGTAAGTCTTCAGCATGAGCCAAGACAGGCCATTTGTATGGAAAAGCCACAGCAAATGTCTTGGGTGGGCCTCAAATTTAGGTGGGGCGGGGTCTCAGGGAATCATCAGGTCTGGGTGAATCCTGTTAACCAGGTTGATGGAGACTGAGATAGGGCACCCACCTGCTGGCTCTGTTGGGAGAGGGCTCAGCAAAGAACAATGGCTTCTACTAGCACTTCTGTCTGGAAAAAAATCTGCTTTTCCAGCCCTTGCCCTGATGCCAGACAATTCAGTTCTTCCTCATCTTCCTCTGGCATCTTTCAAGCTGCAGCCCCAGCACTGTAGCTCAGAGAAAGTGAGTCTGAGTAAGTATGAGGGTTGGACCTTTGAAAGGAACACTTGGAACTCCAGAATCCCTCTGTCTCATTTAGCCCCAGTCCCCACTGGTTTTCACAGTCAGAAGTTATGGGGACTTCTCTTCCTGGCACTGGAACCATGGTCTGGGGGTTCTGGTGTGGGGCTGAGGACCCTTGCTCCTCATGGATGACTTCCAAAGCTGACATAGCCCTTTCAAGCTTTAAACACTGCACGTGGGTGTGGGACCAGCCTGTTTGGGGTCTCAGCCTCTCTTACCAGTCTTGAGGTGGCTCCTTCTCTATATCCTTAGTTGTAGGACTTCTGTTCAGCCAGATCAGGCATTTTTCCCCCCCAGATCAGACAGTTCTGTGTGATGGTTGTGGTGTAGTTTAGTTGTAGTTTTGATGGGACTGTGATAGGATGTGAGTACCATATTTACCTGCTCTATCCTGAAAGGAAGCCCCAATAATTATCTTTTATGTTAATTTGTGTCTCCCAGCATCTTTTTCTTCTGCATCTCAAGCATCAAATATACTGCCTGGCTCATAGTTTATGTTTAATAAATACTAGTTGAATGAGTGAATCTCCATTCCCCTAAAAGAATAATATTACTCAATCCAAGACTCTGTGAATTATAACCTTAGTTTCTCCCCTCCCCTTTTCCCCACTTGTAATAATCACTGAGTCTCACTCATTTTATCTCCTAAATATCATAGCAATGCCACCCCTTTCCATTCTCACTGCTCTTGCATTGGCTCATTATTCCCAAAATCTGGCCTCCCTGTCTTTCATCTTGCCCCCTTTAATCTGTCTTTGAAAGGGAGTGAAAGAAACCATCACCATCATGTAGAATGGGCACAAGAATAGGTTAAGTTGGGGTAACTTACAATCCCAGGTGTTAGTAAAATGAGGTACATGGTCTCATGTTCTATTATTATCCCACAGTGAGACCTGCCTTCCTGTTGGGGTCAGAAATTAGATTTTTCAATAGGGTTTCTGGAGTTGGTAGCTATGGCAAAGAAGGCATTGTAAGATGAAAAAGGCTCTGAGTATGAGTCCAAAGTTCATTATGAAAGCTGAAGACTTCTCTGAAACCTCTAGTCCAGTGGTGTCAAACTTATTTTCACCAGAGGCCACGTAAGCCTCGTGGATGCATTCAAGGGGCCGAATGTAATTTTAGGACTGTATAAATGTAACTGCTCCTTAACAGTTAAGCAAGAGTTCAGTGCTGCTGCCAGGTAGAAACCAGGTGCCCGGCCAGATAAAACAAGGTGGAGGGCTGGATTTGGCCCATGGGCCTTATGTTTGCCACCTGTGCTCTAGTCATAGACTCTAGTCCAAGGCATGAGAAAAAGATCCCAGGGCTTAGATGGGGGTGGTTTAGAGCCATATGGTAGTTTCTATAGTTGCTCTTGGATAGCTCCACTTGCAGTGAGGTATTTAGCCAGAAGCAGCAAGAAATGTTGACCACAGTGCACATTGCCTATTCACAAGATAACCCAAAGCTATGCAGGTATCCAACACAATCAGAGGTAAAAGTCAATACCTTTGGTAGTAAAACTCCTGGGTATCTCCCAAGTGAGCCTTAGAATCACCTCTTGATGGGAGGAAACACGTGTAAAACAGTGACAAATTGTTTCCCTAATGCCCCCAGGGAGATCCTGCTGGTGGCACTGGCACCAGAGACGGGATATATGGCTTGTGGCCACTGGATCTTTGATTAGCAAAGAGTTTGACTATTCTCAGGAACCCTGTGTCCAAGAGAGAGGCACGGGGGTAAGCAAAGGAGGCTGTCTTACCACACAGAAAAACTTGTCCTGGAAGTGGATGGGAAGCACACAAATGCTTATTTCAGTTGGATCCAAGATGATCCTCTGCTTACTGTTAGCCTCGACATCTCTCAGATGGACATGAGTAGAGAAGGTCAAGGCAAACAATAGCTGAGACCACTGCCTGGTAGAAGCAAAACCTAAGGCACTGTTTGATAGTGGGATTCTAATATGATTCCTCATAGCCATATTAAGTTGGGGGTGACATGTCTAGCTTTGCAATCATTGCCACCATTGTCACTGTGGCAATGACACATACAGTCTATCCATATCTGGACTGAGAAAACAAAGAGGTCATTAGCTTTTTTTATCCTGTACTTACTTCCTAGAGTTTGATCTGTCCATGCCCATCCAGATTGGGTCCATGAGCTCCCCTCGGGAATTAATCAGGCCTTATTTTATAGCCTGGAATAAAAAGCTCCACAGAGACACAAGGATAACAGGTCATTTACCATAAGCATTCTCTTGATATTGAGGAAGATGATCATAAGAACCACAGCAGTGTGCCCAAATTGCAGAGGAAGTATGTGGCAAACCCAGTATCATAGCTCTTTGCCCAGTGGGAAAGGACACCAAGTGCCATTTCAAATTTGTTGTTCATTCATTTGCATTTCTGTTACCCATGCAGTAAAAACTTCCCAGAAACTCATAATGGTCAGTGCGGGTCCAAAAAAGGAATGGGGTTATGTCGTGTGGCAGCCACACAAGTGTGCCACCCACACAAGTGTGCCACACCAACCTGTTGTGGGGAGTATAACTGTCTGACAGTCCCAGTTGCTGCTCTTCTGCATCTATTACTCTGTGCAAAAGTTGTATTTCCTATAGACTACTTCCATCCAATAACTCAGTACAGTGGGGGTACTAATGCAGATCTACTCTTCTGAGTAAAAGAACTCCCTTAACTGGTGACAGGCTGAAGAACTCCCCATCAGCCTAGTCGAAACTTACTTGGAATTGCACTGTAGTCTAAAATCCTTCCTACCCAATTCCTCTTTCTTCCTTTTCCTTCATAAATGCACAATCTACACCATGGTCTGAAAGTCTCTCCTCAATTTCTCTGGCATGGGGCAAAGGTAGTCCATCAAAATTTTAAATCTGTGTGCGCTATCTGGGGAGATGGGCAGCAACCCCATACCTACAAATCTCATCTCCAAACTATGTAGGGGCAGGGGACCTGTGGAGTGTATGTGCCAGTATAAGCCAGTTGTGTCTTCTATGGTAAGACCAAGTTCATTATAAATTACATGTTTCTGAAACTGCCAAAGGGAGTAGGCTCTGGGGGTTATGGTAGCTTCTTTGTGTGTCAAATGACAGCCCTTCATGGTGGTTTTGTTACTGAAGTTGGTGTGGACATGCATCTAATAAGTCACCATGGGTATGATGGCTAACAGGATCTTTTGACTTTCTCACTGCAGATGCCTTGCTTTTCTCAGGATGTGGTCCTTCCTTAGGAGTAAATACATATATGACTTATTAATTGAGCTTGTTGGTGAGTTAAATAGTTTCCATAGGATATGACTTCAATAGTCTCATCCTGGGTAGCTTAATTGCCTGACTAAAGAGTGAGACCATTAGAAGCAACCCATGAATCAATGTATAGGTATACTCATTCATTGAGAAGAATGCTTTATCATCAAAAGCACCACTTGAAGTTCCACCCATTGTGCAGAGCAGCCAATGCCACAGGTTGTACAATTATTATAACAGATGGCTTAGTATTCCACTGAAATTGCTCACCCATCAGTGAAATGGGCTTCCTTGTATGGTACCTAGACTCAAAATTGAGACCCCCCATTGAGCCAGTAGCTCAGGCAAAGCAGGCAGTGCTTTGCTCAGTACCTATTAGGTGGGCAGCTACCTATTCTTGAAGTTAGCCTGAACTCCAATTGAATATAAGATTTTCATTTCAGTTTCTTGTCTTCTTACACTTTGTCAATTATTAAGCTATTCACTCTCAGTTCCACACCATCCTTCTTTCTATACACTAAAGCTAGGGTGGGACTCTGCACACCACATTTCTCTTTTGTCGGTGCTGCCCCTTAGGTCCTGCTGTTAAGAGGACCGCACAAGTGTCCAACCTTTTTGGCATCTCTGGGACACACTGGAAGAGTTGTCTTGGGCCACACATTAAATACACAAACACTAGTGAAAACTGTTTAGAAAAAAAGGTTTTAAGTAAATTTACAATTTTGTGTTGGGCTGCATTCATAGCCATCCTGGGCCACATGTGGCCCATGGGCTGCAGGTTGGATGCCCCTGCAGGGAGACTGGAAGACCATGGGTCTTCACTTTGGCAGGAAAGGTTCAGTAGCAGTAGCTGAATCCAATTTCCAGATCCCCAACCCCCTACCCTTTTCTCAGAAACAGGATAATCAAGACTCCTCAGAAAAATCAGTATCAGCCAGTTGCTGACACCCCTTCCTTAGGGGTCTGCCTGTGGGTTACCAAGGTACCAGTACTGACTTAAGATGGCCCTTTCCTAGGGGTCTGGGTTTTAATTCTGGGCCACTCTTTTGAGCTGTTAGGTTCTCATCATCCCAAAATAATCTCATTCATCCAGGCCACAGGATGGTGAATGTGTCCTGCAGATCCCACTGTTACTTCAATGTTTCTAATTTGCATTTTCAGTCCTTCAATGGCAGTTTAACCAATCTCTGAATTAAATTATCAGTCAAAATCACTAGTGTGATTTCTGTGTTCCTGACTGGACCATAAGTGATACACATATCTGAAAGAATTTGGTTTAGGGACAACCCATTGCAGGATGGAATTTAGATTTCAGAGTTACACTTTTTCCTTCAGTGAGACAATCTGTCCAACCAGGGCCAGCAATTGTCATGCAAAAGGCATGTATCATTCAGAAGTGGAGAGATGACCCACTCCCAATATTGGTAGAATCTTATCGCCAGAGGTATTATATGTAGGACTGGGATCAGAATGAGTTGGAGGGTGGGCAGGTATTGTTTTACTGCTGCCTGTATTGCTTCTGTGGCTTATTTCAGGGCTCCCCAATCAAATTTGGCTACCAGTCTGGTGCCTTAGTAAAGACTCTTTTGTGTAGTTAATGTCTGCAAGACCAACCGTCTTTCCTTATTAGGCTGTGGAGTATCTCTTTGGGCTGCTGCTCATATAGCCCAAGACAAGCACTCAAGTGGCTTGCCCCTGGTGTCTCTCCTCATTCAAGGCTCTGCCACATATGGACAGCTGTACTTAGAGAGCATGAATTACGGTGAGAGTACTTTCCTCTGGGAGTGCTGCTATCAAAATATAATCAATATAATAGAATGGCTTTCCCAACTCATTACTGATATATTACAGTTATTAAATATTGCTTGGAAAGTCCAAAATGCCTGAGGCAGGACAGTCAAGGTGACCTTAATGCTCTTTCAGGTGAAAATAAACTACCTTTTTTCCCCTAGAGAAATCTAGAAAGGAAAACAAGAGTAACATAATGTGAGCCACACATAGAATTTTAAATTTCCTAGTAGCCACTATTTAAAAAAAACAAAAACAAAACAAAAAAAAAAACATAAGAGATAGGTGCTTTTAGTTCCATGGTGACCACTATTAAAAACACAATAATCTGTAATCAGGGGTCAAAGACACTGGATTTACTCACTGACTAAACCTACCATTTGCTCCTGGTGGTGGAATAAGCCTTGCATTGGTCTGTGATAGTTTCAAACCCACAATCCTGGAAGGCTGGGAAATATGAGGCTCTGCATTCACCAGGAAGGATGGCAATGCCTGCACCCACCCATCAGGTGAGTGTAATGTGTGAGGCTGACAAAACCCTGCATGGCTGTACCAACTATGCAGTGTGTCAAAGGGACCATGAGCAGTCTCATCAAAGGGGCCAATGACATCCACAGTAATTGTGTCAAGTCTCTTGGCTGTAAGTAAAATCATTTCCAAATGCTTCCAAGAAAGTTAACTTACTGTGAACTTCACAGGTCCAAGAACATTTCTTCAGGCTCCAGTATCTGGTAGGTCCAGCTATGCTGAATCCACCCTGCACTCATGTTCCAGGCTACATGGATTAGGACAGAAAGTCAGCAATCCACTGGAAGTGGGCAGAAAACTTGGCCCAAGGCCAAGTTTGCTTTTGAATGAACTCTGGGTCTTCTAGCAGTCAGACTGGAAAATCATACTCCTGGGTGGTGCAGAGGCCTGTGGGGATGGGTAGTGTCTGAGAGTCTTGCTTCAGCAGCATTAAGATGTGGTTAACTACCTAGCTTCCTCCTCTGGACCCTTCTCCAAAGGACACAGAAAGCTTTGGAGATTTGCTGCTCAGGCAGTAGGGAAAAATAATAGCCTACATCTCCAAAGGGAATCTTCCTCCATCCAGGACCTCCTTGCTTTGGCTCTCCATAGTTGTCTCCTTCATGCTCACTCTAAACAATCAGTCATTTTTTGGTTCTCTTTCTGCAACCTCCTTGGAGTGACTTAGGTTGCTTATCAGCCCACCAGACTCTGATTTTCTCATCTCTCTCCTTACCTAGCAATCCCTTTGCTCAAGACCCAGAGTCCATACCATGCTTGCTGCCTGAGGGAGACTCAGAAGGAAGTTTGAGTTGTGCCCTTTTCCTGCCTTTTTATTTCTAATGAGACGTAGGAAACCTTACAGGGCCTATTCTGTCACTCTTGGGTGGGGCCTACATCAGCTCAAAAGTATTATCCTATCCCTTACTCCATGGCAGGAGTAAAGTTAGGGATGTCTTCATGGAAGACAGCATCTCTGAATTAAGTTCATCTGGTCATGAGTTATCCCTGATGCCTGGGATTTTCATCCAAGGGTGATATAATGCCAGAGTGCCTCAAAGCAACTGTGACCACAGTAGGGATATTTCAGTTTTCATTCAGTGTCTCAGGCAAGTCTCTTCTTTTTGGGCATGTGAACCTGACTTCGAGAAGCACCCAACCCAGGAACAGGACAGGCACGTTTACCCTCTCCCCATTGGTCAGACTAGCCAATTTATTCAGCAAGAGGGAATCTGGCAGTAAACCCCAAATGCTGGCCGTCCAGTGCCCCTTATCTCATGGGTAGCTTCATTATGTAAGCAGTCCAAGCCTCAATGGACTCCTGTGACCACTGTTGTGAGACCAATTCCTTGTTAGTACATTGAAGCTCCTCAGGCTGTATGTTCCTCACCTCCTACCCAACCCCCTTGATGGTACACTGCATGACAGATTTCAAATCTAAGAGGTTAGGTTGCAATGGCACTTGGGACCAAAGGCTGTTTTCTCCTACTTTCTTCTTCCTTAGGGTTCACATGTCTCGCTGACTTGTAAGGGGGTACCAAGGAATAAAACTCTATCTGCCTTACATGGAGAACATTCCAGGGCCTTTGTGGCACGTAACATGGCCATAAATAAGCACTGCAATAACATGTTCACTAGTGATTTCAGCTCAGTTAGGTTTTCCACCACCAGCCCTAGGAGGGATGTTGTCCGTTTATGCTTAGTTGATCCCTTTTGTAGCTTCCAAAAGGCCAGAGCTGGAATAAGTGGAGTTTGCCTGTTGGGCACCAACTATGAACCAGTGGGTAAAGGTAAAGAATACACCACCATGTAAAAAGGGGAAGATTTTAATGAGGGAAAAAGACAAGCAAGGAGAGTCAGAAAGAACAGACCCATTCACTCATGCAGAGACATGCAAAGGCCGGGGCACTGCTGGCTGCCCCTTGGGGCTAACCTAAAAAATCTGAATCTGTATCTCCACAGCACAACCCTGACAACAGTCTTGCACCCAGTTCAAATCATGACTTAAATACCATCTGTAAGGGGAGCTGTCTGGGAATAGACTGCCAGCACCTGTGACTTTGGGGGAAGCTAAATTTGGGCCCAGTCATTCCTGCCAGCTGGTTACCCAGCAACCTGACAGAGGTCCCAGTTGTTGGGCAATCCTGTCTGTCCTTCTACACATCAAGTGCAAATCCAAATCCACTTCAAATCCTTCAAAGGCTTCCAAAAGTAGCTCCAATGTGGCACCATAGGCCCTCCTTGACAGTATATCTAGTTCCGCTCTCTCACTCCCTGCTTCAAATTCTATGTCTGATAAAGGAAAGAATAAACAAATGGGATCTCATCAAAATAAAAAGCTTCTGCACAGCTAAAGAAAACAGCAGTAAAATGAAAAGAGAACCAACTGCATGGGAAAACCTATTTGCCAATGATACCTCAGACAAGAGTGTGATCTCGATCTCCATAATATATAAAGAACTCACATGACTCCACTCTAAGACAAGCAACCCAATTAAAAAATGGGTCAAGGACTTGAACAGACACTTCTCCAAGGAGGACACAGAGAGGATCCAGAGACATATGAAAAGATGCTCAGTATCGCAAGCCATCAGAGAGATGCAAATTAAAACCACAATGATACCACTTCACACTGGTCAGAATGGCCATCATGAACAAAGCAACAAACAAGTGTTGGAGAAGTTGTGGAGAAAAGCCAGTCCTTAGTGCACTGTTGGTGGGATTGCAGACTGGTGCAACCACTATGGAAAACAGTATGGAATTTCCTCAGAAAACTCAAAATGGATCTGCCTTTTGACCCAGCAATTCCACTGCTAGGATTATATCCTAAGAACCCTGAAACACCAATCCAAAAGAACCTATGCACCCCAATGCTCATAGCAGCACAATTTACAATAGCTAAGTCGTGGAAGCAACCTAGGTGCCCATCAGTAAATGAATGGGTCAAAAAACTATGGTACATGTACACAATGAAATTCTATGCAGAAAGAAAGAAGGAGCTCCTACCCTGTTCAACAGCATGGATGAAACTGGAGAGCATTATGCTAAGTGAAATAAGCCAGGTGGTGAAAGACAAATACCATATGATCTCACCTTTAACTGGGATCTAATAAACAAAATGAACAAGCAAGCAAAGAATAGCCAAAGATATTGAAATTGAGAACAGGCTGACAGTGATCAGAGGGTAGAGGGGAGGGGATAATGGGGGAAAAGGGTAAAGGGTTTACAGGAGCAATTATAAAGGACATATGGACAATAACAAGGGGGAGTGGAAACGGGGGAGGGAGGCAGGGAGGACGGGTGGTAGGGAGGGGTTGGGGAAAAGGCAGAAAACTGTACTTGAACAAGTTAAAAAAAGAGAAGAAAAAATGAAAATCAAGCATGTTAACAACTCATGTTTTTTAAAAAATGTCATATAATTTACCAAATCCAGAAATAGTTTTCTTTCATTAAAAAATTAATGCTACTTATTATCAAAAAAATTCTATATCTGAGTCACCCTTAACTCACAATTACACTTTCTCATGCCTAAATCAATGTCCCTAGCACTTTTTCTCCTGGCTAACTCTTCCAATCTGTCCTCCCTCATCGGTAAGATTCCACTTCACCTGAAAAGCCCTTGACTGACTCAACAGCAACCCTGATTTCACTGCTTCTCCTATAGGCTCCCACCTCAACCTGAGCATCTTAGCACTTACTACACCATATACTGGAACTTCCCATTGACTAATCTATCTCACTCAACACTGAGCTTTCAGAAGGCCTTAAAACAGAATGCTTGTATCTCTAAAAAGCTTGTGAAATGTCTGCTATGTAGTCAATATTGAATAGTTAAAGAGAAAACGAAATCAGGTGGGTGGTTCATTAACACTTACTCTCTCTAGTTTTTTCCATATAAAATATGAATACCTTTTTAATGCATACACAACTTTATATTTCAGATACCTCAGCAACATCTTTTTAACCCATGAAGAGATTGAGTCCTAGAGAGGTGAAATGACTTATCCAGTTACCACAAAACTTTTCTATGCTCTGGTCAAGACTGAAATAACACAGGAATTCTTCGTTTTTCCTCTTTTAGCATTAGCCATTCAAGTTCTGTATGACACTGAATAATGATAATAGATCCTAATTCCCAGGATTCCATGCAACCATCTTCTGTTGATACTTAATCTTCCTTACAATTTTCAACCAAACCCTGTACTTGCAAAGACCTTTTAAAATGCCTCTCCCACCAACAAAAAAACCTCTTAGCATAAAAAGAGACCTTTCCTGTTTCATCATGGAAAGTTCTGAGAAAGAAATGGAAAACCAAATATCCCCAAATAAAAATTTAAAATAGTCCTAAATAAACACAGAGGAAAAGATGTTCAAGATTTTAATGCTGGTACCCCTTAAGCCTTCTAAAAATCAAGTCTACGATCTGGTAATAGCTATTTCAGAATAACTGGTTATCAGAGGGATCAGAGGGTTATGAGAAAAAAGGTGCTGTTTATGGTCATGGAGAAAACTGGCTCAACAGAAATCAAATAAGTATATTGACTCTAAAAGGGTGCTAAGCTCCTAGCTACCAGGAACCCTAAAATCATTATCAGATGAGAGAAATGGCTCTGAGTGAGCCCAATTGAGTCTCAAGCCCACTGCTGCCAATAGGCTGTTGTTCAAGTGCAGCACTGAAAACTACTGTGAAACCAAGAAAACCCAAACAAGTTACTTAAGGATAGCTTCTACTTACCACTTCTAACAGACTGTGCTCAGCTCTTTTGGCTCTGGAAGAGCCCAGAACTAAGCAAAACAGGTAGCAAAGAACCAGAAACGTACCACAATGAAAAACTAGACAAGCAGAAAACACAAATTTATCTGTAAAAACAAAACAAAAAACATCAATTTAGAGGAGACTATCCTGCATTATTGGATTATTTTGGACTCTTAACACCTTGAAATGACCAGAACAGCCAATTCAGGCACATTCTATCTCAATCTTGTCATTTATTTTAATACTAAGATATTGACATCAAAGGTTTTTTTTTTTTTACTTACATAGACACATTTAATATTTTCTAAATGGCAGGGTATGTTTATGTGTATACAGACTAAAGTATGTATTCAATATGGTTTAGCAGCATTCTATGTAATTAATGTGTTGAAATCTTATAACTGGGAATGTGGACAATTGTATTTTCAAACATCAATATTTTTGCTTTTTAAGGACCCATAAAGGATTGTTTTCGAGGCATATATGCTTTGCATGGAGAGTAACTCCATTCTCCCATCCCCACATATCATTATTTTTTTTCAATATACAGTACTTAGAAATTTAAGACCAGGAGCAAATATCTGTCAGACTAATTTTTGCTTTTTCAGAGGTGCAACTTTTTAATAAAACTTTACATCTAGATAAACAATCTTCAGATTTTTGAAACTTTAATAAGACTTTAAAAACATCATGACTTTGAACTGAAAAAAACATACACATATAGCACAAATATCGTAATATGAATCAACTTCAAATCCATTTGAAAACATGTGAATCAAATTACAGTTTTAGAAGTTAATAATTCACATTTAAGCAAGTTAGCGCCTTGCTGAATTCAGCCTTTGTAAAAAAGAGACTTAGTGCATATTGTAATGGCACAATGTGCTTCTGTACCATTTTGTTGATTTTCTCACCTTATTAAACAAGATTAAACAAGATCAATTTCTTGGAAGTTGGTTGATAATGGCTAACTTTCTATGATGTGAAATTTCCAATGGGAACAGTTACACTTTATAACAGAACACTTTCTATAGATTTATTTTCCTACCTTAAAATTTTAAAAGCAATCATTTGTAAGGATTGCATCCACATCAATTTAGCAGAGGAAGATCAAACTTTATTGAAACTGCTTGCATACAAAATATATTGCACTATAACCAAACAAATGTCAACATAAAATCCAATCTGTTGTCGCTAATATGTACAGAGAATATTGCCCAAGAGCAGTTACATTACAAGGTCATTCTACCTTGGTTAATTATCTACAGTGTTTTAAACCAAACAGCTTACAGATGATGTGTGCAAGGTACCAATTTCTGTTTTCAAATACTATACATTCCCAGAATAAATAACTAGAAATCAACATTAATGTTTGGCAATACTTTTTAAAGACTTTTTTAATATTCTTGAAATCATGTGCAGTTTGTTTTCATTTTTATATGCTTATTTGTATGCAAGGAAAAGTAACTAAAATGAAAATTCAAAGAAACAAACTCACAAAATACATCAGAGGCAGAACTTCGGTTTGTATACGGCTCTGTACAGATTCAGTGGTACCCCAACTTGGAGTTATTTTTTAAGAAAAATATAACATCTTACAGTGAAGATCCTTCACATATTATTCCTCAGTAAATTTCACCCATTGAAAAAAAAAAGACTAAAAACAAAACGGAACCCAACATGTCAAAAAACAAAAGGAAACTTTCAAAAGTTGTTTGTTAACCAATGTTAGTCTGCTTTCCAATTCTGCTCATACATTAGGCTTAATATTTCAAAGTTTACAAAACATTTAACCTGTTTCCAATATTTCTTAAAGTATCTGTACGTCACAGAGTAATTGTGCACACATGGAAATGACCCTCCTATCTCCACAAAATAAGCTTGAAATTAAAGTATGAAAAACTTCACAAAATGGGGGGTGGGGCAAAATAAAATAGGCTCTAAGTTAAAACTGGTCATCAGGCCAAAGAGCAGGCATATCCTACTAACATTCAACCAAAAAATTTGTTCTTAGCTGAAAACATTCTAGCCTCTCTCAAATGAAAAGATAATTATGTCTTCTGTCTATAAAGACAAAATTACACATCCCTCTCAGTAACACTATTTGTCAACTTCAGTGCAACAAAACATAAAGAAACAAGTCCTATTCTTTACACTGCTTAACCTGATGTTTATGCAAATAACAAAATATGGAAAGCATGCATTCTTCTATAAAGTACTAATATTTGACAGGGTTTGCAACATCTTTAACATTTAGTGTTTCCAACTTATCTTCCCTGAACTCTGCATCCAAATATAATATTCCTACCTGCCAAGATATAAAAAAGGCACAGATCATACAACTTTTTTTTTGCTAATGAAATGACAAATGTCACATCACACACATCTTACAGTCCACTAAAATACTGAAAAAGTGGACCAAAACATAAACTGACACAGGACATGAAATGACACAGTATTTCATGGACTTCCATATGAGACTGAAAAAATAAGTCTAATAAGATTAACATAAGTGCTATTTATTCAGAAAACCTGAACTGTATCAGTAGCTATCACCCTATGCAGGAAAATAATCTCAATTAACAAAGGATATCACTTCTCAGCTGTTTAAAAAGTAAACCAAACAAACTAAAATCCTGTCCTGAAGTGCTAAGTATACTTAAAAGCAGTGTTTCAAAATTTCACTTTTTTTTTTTTTTTTTTGGTGCAAATCTGAAATTTGCTGCATATGGCCAATACCAAAAAAAAAAATTCTAAAGCAGAATTTGTGTTCATTTCATGCCCTGTGCCATCTTGCCTACTATTTGTCTTTGGCCTAACAAAGTTTTCTATATGGAATAAGAATTATGGAAACAGTATAGGAAATGTAACTTCAGAATTATGCAGTTTAGGGTACTCCATTCACAAGTGGTTGCTGACCATCCACGCTGTCTGGCTTTTCCTTCTTCTGGTTACGATCTTTACCCGTGCGCAGCCGATTACCTTCACTGGAGGTATTCTGTAATGTTTTAGTGTGGATACTCCTTTCATTATTGCAGTCAACTCTGATCTAAAACAAGTTATAGTTGTTATATACACAGACCATATCCTATTGTAATCTGTAATTGGCCTGACAAGAAATTAAAGCCTGAAGTTCAAATTCAACATGTTAAAAAAGAAAATGAGGGGGGGGGCAGGTAAGAATAGAAGAAGTGCAAGAAATTAGGTCAGGTAGGATCTTTATTTGGTTTATGATTTTAAAACGCTCTTCTTCTTTAACTGGAACACACTGGTCATCTCACTGCATCCAAAGTTAGATAAAAACTCACAATCCTACCGTGTCTTCTTCTAAGCAGAAAACAGTGAGAAACAAATAGTTAAAATGAATTACTATTACTGATTACAAAATATACATGGCTATAATACTCAAGTTCAAAAGAATGGGTTATTCTTCAAAGACTATGAAATGCAAGAGAAAAAGAGACAAATTAATGCCTTCCTATTCTGGCTTTACCAGGATAATAACTCAACTAACTCATTAACTAGCCTTTAGTTTACAACTTCATATCATGGGTATGATTAAGTTTCTCCAAACTGAGGGTTCCCATTGTCTTTGATAGAAAAATATGAGCACTAGTTTCTAGCAGCTTATATTTCAGTAAGGCAAGTCAGATGATCATATAACTTGAACCCTGTCTGAAGAATAAGAATTGTATATTGTATAGGAAAATCTGAAGATACTAATATGTAGAGGGACTGGAATCCCAGGAAGAGTGTAAAGACAAATGTTATTGAAAGAATAACATTTTGACCTGGCTGGTGTGCCTCAGTGTATTGAATGCCAGCCTGTAAAGCAAAGGGTGGCCAGTTTGATTCCCAGTCAGGGCACGTGCCTGGGTTGTGGGCCAGGGCCCCAGTAGGGGTTGTTTGAGAAGCAATCATGCACTGATGTTTCTCTCCCTCTCTTTCTCCCTCCTTTCACCGCTCTCTAAAAATAAATAAATAAAATCTTTAAAAAAAATAAAAAATAGCATTCTAAGATTTATACAAAATTTTAAATGCCAACACTAAACACTTAAAACACTGCTAACAGAATTCTAGATGCTGTACAAAAGGAAGATAATATTGACCAATGAACCTAATGACAAATATCAATCTGCTTCAAGTACATATGTTTCATATATCACAAAATGGTTCACTGTAATTTCAAAGCATGTTTAAGTGATGGGTCTGGGTGTGTGTTTTAAATGTTTTGTGTCAAGGGTTCAGTGCTTTGATTTAGATCTGTTCTCATACTTACATAGAAAACACCACCTTTCTTTCAATACACCATTTGAATTATAAATACGCATCCTTTTAAGCAATGTGATCACAAAGTCTAGTTCATTGAACATGTCTGTTTAAGTAGGGAATTACAAAACTGGTACATATAAATGCCTTACATCTTCATAAACCACATAAAAGTATATTATTCTATCCATGTTTTTATTTAGGTCTAAGGTCTTTTCTATGTTGGCCCTGAAGAACCCATCAACAGGTAACAATACTGACAACTGCTATGAATTCTAAAGAACATTCTGTCACAAAGGTTCTGCTCTTAACAACTCATTTCTCACTTATTTTGTGTATCGGTCCCAAACCAATCCACAGTCAAGATGGACCCCTAACTAGTTGGGTTAAGAATTAAGAGTCAAGGAAGTAAAAGAGAAAGTGGGTTCTTGGAATCAGCAGGACTTGAATATCACTGCACCATATGGTAACTCTGTCACTTTGGGCAAAGGACTGAATCTTTCTAAACTTCAGTTTACTTACCTGTAAAAGAGAATAGTAAAATGACTTACCTTAGGGGCTGCTGTAAGATGAAATTAGATACAACACACACAAAACAGCAAAGGTGTGTGGACATGCTCAGTGGTAGTTTTAAAATTATTTAACAATGGGATCAGCACAGGTGATGAACAATTGTAATGGGAGTTTCAGAATAGAGGCTGGCTATAAACAAGCAGCTGACTGATTCAGCAGGTTCTGGCGGAGTATCATGAGCCTGCCTATCATAATTATTACCCTTGAAAAAGACACCTTTTCATTACTTTCCACTTAAAGAGGATACCTTATTCCTGCTACTCAGGGGAGAAAGGACCCACAGGGCTTACTCAAGTCTCACTTTCAGTATATGCTGGGCTGTTCTTTTCTTGGGGGAATTGTAGGGACCACCAATGTGGTATCAAAGTCACAACGTGGCTGTCAAAGTCTTCACAAATCCTTGGACTGTATATTCCCTAGAGAAATCTTTGTATACTTGCACAAAAGACTAAGATTGATTGCACAACTGTAATACTGAAAGGAAATTATTTCATATATATCAAATTTACATTCTTTAAATATGTTTTAAAAGAGTAAAATAAACTCATATATTTTAAAGTACTGTAATTGAAACAATTCAGATGAAAAGAGGCACACAGGTTTACCTGGAGGGATCCATCTGCTGTTCTTCCTTTTGCCTCTCTTGGATTACGTGGACGATTATCTGTTCGGGAGTGATCGTCATTTCCTATACAGACATTTTAAAAAGGTTCAACAATTACTAATTCTAACATGCTTATTGGAAGCTGTTTATTCCTATATTCCCAATTAACTTAGAGCAATCATTAAATCTTAAAATATAACCAGCAACCTAGTGATTCCAGTTACATAACAGTTAATATTGTAGCATTCTACCAAAAAAAAAACCCAAAATATTTTGAAGTCATTACAATTCTGCATCAACTGTCACAGGTCAATCTGAGCTAATAATCAGATGTCATGTTTGTTATGTTTAGAACCCACAAAGAAGCTGAACTTACCAGTGTTTATTCATATATTATACATAAACCATAAATAAGGCTAATAATATTCTGTTAATAACTGGATGAATAAAGGCTGTTCCTTTCCTATGGTAATCAGTACAAGAGAAATGAGGTCTTGGTAATATGTCATTTAATCACTGAGATTTTTCACATAACTTCAAGCAGTTTTCACAATTCACCTCTAATTTACCAACAAATGAAAACCTCTGTACCTTTGAAGCCACCTCCACGTCCTCTTCCTCCCTGTCCTCTTCCGCCACCACCACGTCGTCGTCCGTCTCCTCTGCGCAGAAAGTTCTCCCTCTCTTCCTCTGTTGGAGCTAATGACCAATCACTGAGTTCGTCTCTGTGGTCAGATTCTGTTTCAGAAGCATTTGATGCTTCAGAATTAGTTCCTATCGAGAGTTAAAAGTTATATACCATTGTCTGACTTAAAACAAAAAGTTAGGTTAATAGAAGCTTCCAGAGACGTTTTGGGGGGATCCAATACTCTTCCCAATTTATAAGCCCTCCAAAGAGTATTATCACCTTCTGTTTTATAAAACAAACTATCTTAAATTCAAAATAAAGGGTTTTAGAATATTTGAGGCAATTTTGGTAAACATTTTTTGTCCTATTTAAAAAAGTAAAAGGTTTTTTTAGCCATCTAAGTTCAAACCTGAGTATGTCACATCATTAAACAGCTGTGCTCCTTTAACCATCTGTACTCTCTGGAGGAAAAGTTGTCTACAACAGTTAAATGTAATACCTTGATAAACAAAAACTCTATAAAGAGAGTTCCTTTTAGTAAGGTTTGGCTAAGGAACAGAGGGGCATATACACATTTTGGTCACTTCTGAGAGGGTGGCAAAGAAGACTATCATGGCAACTGCCTTAAGGAAGGGTCTCCTTGTGGGAACAGAGAATAGATGTAGCTGAATGGGGACATGCTTGTCTGATGTTTGGTCTACAACCTTCCCTCCAATTCCCACTGGAATAATTTATTATTAACAAAATAATTATTTTAGTAAGCACATTATGCCTGAGGGGGTGGGTTAAAGACCTAAGGAACGGGAGTGGAAGAAAAGAGCCCCATAGTGAGGTGGGACTTCAATAGCAAAAAGAACAGACTTTTGAAAGAGAGGGGTTAGGGGTTAGGTTCAAGGTTGGCCTTAGGAGTAGGTATGTCTCTCCCCCACTCCACAATATAAACTCTACTACCTCTCTTTTCCTCTGTTGGAGCTAATGACCAATTATAGCTTCACCATTATAGCTTCAATTCCTGTGGATCTTGAAGGCTTTCCATCTTAAAGAGTTCCTTTTTGAAATGCAAATATGTATGAGATGGATTATACCTTATACCATCATCAGCAAGTTACATAGTAGATATACAGTTGAGCAAGAAAGACAGTAGGCACTGGCAGGTGGGGACAGTGTTCAGGGAAAGGTAGTAGGAGATAAGAAAGAAGCACTGACAGAAGAGCTGGGAAGGCTGGGAAGAGAAACTTTGCCGACTTCTTGATTGTGCCTAGGGCTGACTTTGGCCATGCCATACAAAATCACCTTATGAGCCATAGGATGCAGACCCCTGATTTACACAGTCCTTCCAGCCACTATGACCAGCACATGCCTGACAAAAAAATGAGCCACAGTACACAAATGTAAAAAGTTTTGGATATATAGTAATAAAATCAGGAAAGTCCTTAGGAAAGTGGTCAACACACAAGGACTTAAGCAGATTTATCCCCAGAGGGTGGACAGAACTCACACCTGCCCTGTAAACTCTATGTGTTATTATCAGATTTTCACTCTATGTCTCTTCCAACACAATTTGACCCACTGTGAATCGGAAACCATGTAATGAGAAATCGTTATAATAGGGTTCTAATGAACAGTAGAGATTAGCAGCTATTAAGTCTAGGAACGGATAAAGTTACTGAGTAAAATGCTTAGTTTGTACCTGAAGTATATCCAGGACCGCGTCTGCCGTGCCCCCTATTTCTGTAAGGTCTACTACCTCGACCCATTCCTTGACCATCATCAGTCACATAGCCTTTTTCCTTATCTGTACGATTTGGTGGTGGTCTAGAACTAGCTCCAATCTGTCGCAACTGCTCATCAATTTGTAATCTCTCCAAACGCAACTGGTCTACTTCCTATTTAAAATATACAAGATAAAAGTAAAAATAATTTGACATTTTACTTAATCATACCTTTCTCCTTTTTATCAGATAAAAAGTATACTGGAAATATTTCAATTTCAGTTCTAAATTTATAGTAAACATTGTTACACAGAATTATCAGGAAATTGAATGATCTCCTTAAAAAGAAAATTACTATAAATAACAGATTACTGATATCCAGAATTAGAGATATAACAAAAATACTCAGCATTAACACAATTTAAAGTTGTTTGATTTGTCACTACTATCCAATAGAATCTGATAAAGCACAGATATGCTAGATTTTGGACTTCTTAATGATAGGACATTGACTAAAACAACTCTACAATGTATGAATACAGAAAACAGACATTTAAGGTTTAACCAGCTAACCCTAAAAATATCACACACTGTAAATTATCTGAATTTTTTAAAAACAGATTTGCCAGTTAACATCTTAATTTACAAAGCATTGAGTTTGGGTCATCTTCTGTTTTCAAAGAACATACACTACACAATAGGTCTTTGATGTGATTATACAATTAAAGAACAGTTATTTTCAATGAACTGGAAATGCTCATATTCCTCTTATAGGGGAGAAAACTATTTAATAGCTGATGAAAAAAGTTAGGCCTTACATCATGCATTGCAAACCTCAAAGAGTACAACTCTGATAGAACAAGAATGACAAATAGTATAAATGTAGTTCATCAAAATATACCCCTGGGGTATACAGACAGATTCTTACACACAGTGCTTCCAATATGTTGGGTTCTTTCAAATCTATATAAAGTCTCAATTATCACCCTTGTCCTTCTTATCTACCTATAAACATCTAATTTATGGATTACAGGGAGCTAGATCCATAACTATAGTAGTAATGGGTGTCTCAGTCAAGCAGAAGCCATCAGAGAGACTGTCTACCTGAACAGTTGCTAGAGAAGCCCCTGAAAAGGTAACCTACTAAAATCTTACTTGTGGCAGTTTCTACAAAAGAAAGTGCAGGTAAGGATTTGGGTGTATATAATCTGAGCTCTGAACTAGAATTAGTTTTAAAAAGGACTTGAATAAAGAACAGACTGAAGCCAAGTGAGTGGCTTACTCCAAAATTAGTTATAGCTCATGGAATGGGTATATCTTGCGAAACAGAATGATAATCCAGGTTTTCTCACTGGGGCAAAGCAGTCACCTTTTGGTGAAAGATGCCAGGCCCAATCAAGTGACGATCTGGTGATAGAAAGAATGGCAACAGGGAAGCTGCTGATAACCAAAAAAAGATATTGAAGATATTGTGAGTAATAAATCAAAAGATCTAAGAAAGAAGATTAGTCAAAAGCATGAGGGCTTGATACAAGGCAATGCTAACTCTCCAGGTCTTCATAATTAATTTAAGCTAAGAATACGAAGACACATACAATAGATTACACATAAACATGTTTCAAAACAAAAACAAACACATCAACAGAGTAACCTACCCATGCAAGCCCTGCTGGATAAAACTTTCCAACTTTCAAATATTAACTGACCACTATAAGAATGAATGACATGCCTAAATATTACAATTTTCTTCCTTTTTTGCATACAGGTAGAAATTGTTTAATTTTATTTAAGAAATCAGTAATGAATTCTTAGGATAGCATTATAAATAAAATAGAGTTGGGCTACTTTAAAAATATTATTTAGCACCAGTTATAATTTTGATACACATGGACAGAAAGAAGAAATTACAAAAGTGACACAGATAAGACTCCATTTCATTGACTTATAGAACATTTTGGCCAAAAGAAATTTTAAAAAGCATCTAGTCTAGGAGAGTGACTTGCCTTAAGTCACACAGCTAGGTCATGGCAGAAGAGACTCTAGAAGCAAATGGCTGGACTGCCAATCCAATGCTCTTTCCATTTACAACTTATAGCCCCCTGGTTGCTGCTTTCATTTTTGTAATCTAGAGGAGGCATAAATGCTACAAATACTAACTAAAATGAGAACTTACAAGAAGACACAAATCGTTTCTATCTTGTATAATAGAGTATAGAGAAAAATATGAAGGGTACACATTTAAAAAAAGACTTCATGCAATACTGGGATTTCTTTAATAAACGACATAAAAGAGACAACAAAGGAAAGTGGAAAAGCCACAGAGGCTAGAAAAGATCAACTGAATGAATAAGCTATGTATGTGCAGGATTTACCTAAATCAAATGTAAGGCTTTAACAGAAGAATAATGAAAAATAGGGTAATTTATTGAGAACTGGGATACTGGTCCTTAAATTTATAATGATGAAAATTGACTTGTGTTTACAGAAGGAATATAATAAGCTAAACAAAGTGAGTGTTTTCTCTATTACTTTTTACAGCTCATTCACTGTAAATTAAGAATGAACCTTAACTCCTAAAAGGTTTACCATGAAGTTTTCACATTTTAATGCAAAAAGAATTAAAAATTAAAGGTTTTTCTATTCTCACCTTTAAATAGTTCAGGTGATAATCCAAAAGAATAGTGGCATTAGTGATGCTGTCCTTTGTTCCCACAAAAACAAATGGTACCATACCCTGGAAAATAAATGGCAACAACAACCCTATAAAATTAATAATGGGTTAATCTGAAAAATGCAAATAATAACTAAATATGGTACACAGATGTTTGTTGAAAATATAAATCAATACATGAAAACAAAAGTAGCTAGTATATTTTACACATTTACTGTGAATAAGGACAGATCAATATAACAACCCCCTCAATGCATCAGATTATTACATTTTAAACACTAAAATCAAATGTTGTCAAAATCAGAAATTATGTAATTCAAAATTATATAGGCTTTGATGTGAGATGTATAAACAAAATGAATAATTCATCTAGAATTTTTTATCAAAATCATTTTAAAAAATCATTCATAATTAGATACTAAGATACAAAAGTAAAAAACTAAATCAACTTTGCTAACCAAGTCAACAGAGTACAAACAAAACACAAAAGAAATTAAGATACATTAAAATGTACTGAGTAATTATTCTGTGAGGGAAAAAAACTGTCATACCCATGAGCATAAAATTTAGTATTTCAACACACTTCAACAATGTGCTCTGAAAATTGTAAGAGGCTGAGTCATAAGTAAAGTTTCATTAATATAAGGATAGTTTTTTAAAAAGTACTATATTAAAATTTTATATTTCCAATCCATCAGTACAAATGAGAAAAAAAAAACACTCTTTCTTGTCACAGGTTATAGAGAAGCACAGGTCAGTTGTGCAAACTAATAGCTGGCAATTATGACATTGATAGTTGAGGACATTTCAATATTTTGCTGAAGAAATACACATAGTTACTGATATTCACAAGTGACTAAAAAAAGCATATAATGGCTATGATGTGGGTATAATATTATACTTTTCTAGACAAAGTTTTTAGGAGTTGGAAGCCAAGAAGCTATCTCTTTAGCAAGCATCACTCTTTTAAATAGAGCATTCATTTGATAGATGTGGCTACTGCTGCACTACTGCTGCTTGCCTGCATTCAGTACACAGCATCTTAAATGGATATAGAGCTGGAACAGGATTATTTTTTCCTTCCACATGAACATGATTGTTGATGCAGAACAAAATTGAACAATTAGGAAATATAGCTAGAAGAGTGACTTTATCTGATACGAAAGGCACTACTTCTCACTAGCAATGACCACCTGAGGAATCAGGTGAGACTGAAAACCCATAGGCTTCATAATGAACTCTTTTTTTTGCATCAAATATATATACATATATATATATATATATATATATATGTGTGTATATATATATACACATACATACATACTATAAAAATTATCAGGTCCATGGATCATATCTTCTTCTCAAAAACATTTTTGACTGTTGAGTTTTTCCCCTGTGTCTGTTACAAAACAGTTAACCACACTATTTTCCAAAGTGTCATATAAAATGTTATGCCCTTTCCAAGTGTAGCCAACTGTGGGAGGAGTCGGAAATGGGGATGCAGGGGAAGACTGGCTGGGGGATTTAAACCCAGACGCGGCAGCCATTGGGAGAGAACCATGTGGCTTTGCTAGTGTGTGGACCTCTGCAACTTTAGAAGGGGGGAACAACCACCTGGCTTTAGCAGAGATCCCAGCAACAGAGCTGGTGGTGCCAGGAACCAGGGGAGGCCTACCAACCGAGATGGGTTACTGGAAAGAACCGGGGGCTGCCTGAGCTTCGGACTTTTATTTCTTTTCCTGAGTTTTGGCATCCAACCCTCATATATGCTGGGATACCGTTGGCTGTTCACTGTGTTCCTCAGAAGATTGGAATTTCAGTACAGGACTTCCGGCAAGATGGAGGAATAGGTGGATGCACCGTACCTCCTCGCACAACCAAGAACAGAACAACAATAATTTACAACAATGATTTGCAGTCATAATATCAGAACTGTCAGAGGATTTATCTAAATGGAAGTCGGACAGCCAAGAAGTTGAAGTAGACCCGTACATCCAGACTGGTAGGGGACGACTAGCCGACCGGGCGCGGGGCTGGCGCGGGTCGCAGGCGCACGTGTATTGGGGGACATTTGGCGAAAAATCGGCGCGACAGCAATCCGGGGCGCGGGAGCGCAGCGGTGATCCCTGAGTACGCAAGCAGCAGCTGGGGGAATCAGTGAGGCAGCGATTGTGGACCAGGGCAGAGCTCACAGCCCAGAAGCCCAGGGAAGTGTCTGGCTCCAGGAGTACGGAACGGTTGCCATTGATCCCTCCCGTCCCCGCTCCCGCCCCTGCCCCCACATATAACGTCACAATCTAGCGACTGGGGCGCCCAGCCCCGGTGAACACCTAAGGCTCCGCCCCCTACCATAACAAGAGCGACCAGACCGGAGAAAAAATAAATAAATAAATAAAATAATAGGAGAGACAGGGAAAGACAGAAGACATGTTTCCAGCAGAACAGATCAGTCCCCCAGGACTCATCCTTTTGAGTGACCAAGAAATAGCCAATCTATCAGATGCACAGTTCAAAACACTGGTGATCAGAAAGCTCACGGAACTGGTTGATTTTGGATGCAAATTACATGAAAAAATGCAGATAACCATAAAAGGGATGCAGGAAGATACACGGAGGAGAGCCAATAGTGAAAGGAAGGAATCTGAGTCTCAAAACAACACAGTGGACCAGAAGGAAGATAGAATCAACCAAGCAGGAAAGCATGATGAAATAAGAATTCAAAAAATCGAAGAAAAGCTTAAGACCATCGAGGACACCTTTAAACGTTCCAACATCCGAATTATAGGGGTACCAGAAGGGGAAGACCAACAAGTGGAAAAGTTATTTGAACAAATAATAAAGGAGAACTTCCCCAAACTGGCAAAGGGAACAGTCTTCCAAGAAATCCAAGGAGCACAGAGAACCCCAAAGAAGTTGGACCCAAAAAGAAACACACCAAGGCACATCATAATTACTTTAGCCAAGGTAAAAACGAAGGAGAGAATCCTAGCAGCAGCAAGAGATAAGGGGACAGCCACCTACAAAGGAGTTCCCATCAGACTGTCAGCTGATTTTTCCAAAGAGACCTTACAGGCAAGAAGGGGCTGGAAAGAAATATTCCAAGTCATGAAAGACAAGGACCTACATCCCAGATTGCTCTATCCAGCAAAGCTCTCATTTAGAATGGAAGAGAAGATAAAGTGCTTTTCAGATAAGGTCAAATTAAAGGAGTTCATCATCACTAAGCCCTTACTTTATGAAATGCTAAAGGGACTTATCTAAGAAAAGAAGATAAAGAAAAGACACGTATAGTAAAAGGACAGCAAACTCACAATTATTAACAACCACACCTAAAGCAAAACCAAAAGAAACTAAGCAAACAACTAGAATAGGAACAGAACCACAGAAATGGAGGGCACATGGGGGGCTAGCAGTAGGGGTGGGAGGAGGAGAGAGGGGGAAAAGGTACAGAGAATAAGTAGCATAGAATGCAGGTTGAAAATAGATAGGGGGAGGGCAAGAATAGTATGGGAAATGTAGAAGCTAAAGAACTCATAAGTATGACACATGGACTAAAGGGGGGGAACGTGGGTGGGAGAGGGGGTACAGGGTGGAGGGGAGTGAAGGGGGAAATGGGACAACTGTAATAGCATAATCAATAAAATATATTTAAAAAAAAAAGAATTTCAAATGAAAAAAAAAAAATGTTATGCCCTTCCCTCTGGATCATATACAACCAAAATAAGATTTGAAACCCCATGTTGTAGATTTAGTTTGACTGATTGTGGAACAAATAATTTTAAAACATTTTCTTTTAACATGTCCAAACTGCTGGTGTACCCATGTACCACTCTAAATTAAGCATATTGCTAATAGATCAGAATAGTATATTAAAATGAAAAAAAAGGTGAGAGTAGAATGGTGGCCTTCTATACTGACACCAAGAAAAAGAGATTCCCTGTTCTGGGATGAGAACTGACATGACCAGCAGACAGAGATATCCAATTCACCTGAGGTTATATTTCTCTTAATATAATGGCATTTTTGCTTTGAATCTCTTGTAAGTCATAACATTTTTCCCATAAATAGTTCTCATAAGCCATATACAGGTCCCCTCGCTGCACTCAAGGAACCCACAAGTGTGGCTGAGGTGCTACAACAGGGTCAGCACATTCATTGGAGCATGGAAGGGAGAAAGGCTCTTGTCAGTCAAGCGGGAGGTGACCTGGGGCAAGTACCCATGAAAAACTGTATAAGGAGTAAGGTCAAAACAAGGTGGCAGGAAGAAGAGTGCTCTAGATGGAGAAAACATATACATCTGTCTAAAAGCAACGGATAGTATAATTGTTCAGAGACCTCCAAGTACTTCAGTATGGCTCAAGCCTCTCTAGAGTGCAAGGGGAGGAGCTATAAGAGATGATACTGGACAGGTGACCATGAAAGAAAGGCCTTATAAGCAACAGGAAGAAATCTGAGCTTTCTCCAGAGGGGCAATAAATCCACATATCCACAAACACTCCTCCACCAGCCTCCAACCTGGGTGATTGTTTGTAGTCTTTCTTAATAAGGGGGATAAACATTAAAATATAAAATTAAAACGTATTTTTCAAGGAATGTTTTCCTACTTGCCAAGCCTTGAGTTCAGGTTTCTAGGATTCCCCCGCTACAATTGATGAAACCACTAACACCTAAAGCAGTATAAGGAATGCAAGTGATGTCATTAACTATAAGAAATGATCTGTACACAGAAGTCTGAACGCAGGACTTTCACTGTAGGACTTCCAAACTGATTTCTAAACAGATTAGTTCAAATATTGAAAACCAGTTTGTAAAATATGGTTTTTAGTAGTAACAAATGCATCTAACAGATGGTACACTTTGAGCTATTACAACCTGCAAAATTTTGAGATAAGGCATGAAAAAATTAAAGTACACCCTCAAAAGAAAAATGTGACCATTAAAAGCAACCCCATATTTTATGTTTAACAGCAAAAGTTTTGTCACTGTGAACAAACTGAAAAGTAGGTATCAATTTTGGTTTATAGTATCTCATAAGCCAGCAATCAGATTTGAAAAAAAAAAAACAACAACAATACGGGTAGTCTATTAGCCTAACCAGAGAAAATTTATAGAACACCAATTTTAATACCTGAGTAAAAGAAATTACTTTTAGTGTAATTCAAAGCGACAAATATTTCTTACCCTCTGAACTTTTGTACTGTTAGGTTGAGAAAAATGAGTGCTGTTTTCCTTTATATCTATATGTTTTTTTTCTTCTGAGGGAGTAGATCCAACCCTTGAGTTACTGGAAGGTAGGGAATTTGGTGGCATAATTTCCTTCGTAAAACACAAGAAAAAAAGAACCAATTTTTAAGACTTTATTTAGCTCTATTACAGTATCAATGATCATATTTAAGAATATAAATTATTATAAACAGCTTTGGTAAACAAAATAGAATGGAAAATTCATGCAGTAAAAAGTAAAAACCCCAAAACATTTCATTCCAACCAAAAGAACCTTTCACAAAAGAAAAGAAGGTTAGACAATATGTGAAAATTATGACAATTTGGGTGGATTTTAAACACTGTACTACTACTGTACAGAAGAGCATGCCCTCACCTCCCCCATCCCACACAATACTTAAATATACACATAAACTAAGAAAGCCAAAGGATAAAAGCCAGAAAACCTAAGCAGTATCCCAATTTTGTCTCAGTCAGTAACATTAAGTGACATTTGAAAAGTGCTTTACACTATTTTTTTTACAATTACAATAACTTTAAAGACTGAGAAATAAGATTTAAAGGGGTTAAAGTGACTAATATAAAGTCACAGCATTAGAGAATAGACAGAGGCCATTATCTACAACTATATCATTAACTGGCATGCCTCATAATCAGAATTTTTACATCCACATTATGTGCATATCACAGAGGCCTCTAAATTAATGTCAAATAAAACAATAAAAAACTTTTCTCAGGCAAACCAGAAATACATGCACTAGAACATACCTCTTCTTGTGGAATATTTTTCTCATTTTCGGCCTCAATTCTCACCCTCACAACTCCTGACTTGTCCACAATCTCCTGAATCAGTTTTCCATTTTTTCCTATTACTTTGCCTAAGTTAAGAAATGAATAATTCATGTTTGGTTTTAAGAATACCTATCTTAAACCAGTAAGCACACCCCACTGTAAACTATCATGTTATTTTATATAAAACTGTAAGACCAGTCTTCGAATGAAAAGAAACAGTTAAATTGGCTTTCCATTTTATCAGGTCATTGTTGCTTACACTTCTTTGTTTAGGTATTGGAGTTGATTAATACTCATGAACTGACTGGATAATTTTGAATTTTTAAGGAGGTTCAAAGACAAGCTCTTCTCTTGCACAAAAGGGTACACTTTAAGCTTGCTAGTACACTGGTGTGTATCATTCTTTTATTCAAAATTCTATTTAAAATTAAGAAAATTATAGATAGTAAATATGCATCTGCATATTTATTTGACAATTTCAATTCTATCTGTACCTGATTTAAATCTGTTTCTTTGCTCATGGTAAATATGAAAAAGCTCAAAATCTGTTTAAGATTAAGCGTTATTTAACAACATCTGATAAAGCTCCAAGATGTCAGGCACACAATTCTTTCCCTCATTTTATAAAATTCAGTCATATAATTAACTGGGAATTCATAACCATCATCATGCATTAGTGTAAAGTGACACATTACAAATGTAACAACTACTGCGTCTAGAAATCTACATGTAAATTACTTCTAATTCCGAGTGCTCTCCCAAAGTACCCAAAGCACTCTTGCACTGGCTATATTCATTATATGCTTGCCCCACCCTCTCATCTAAGGAAGGGATGGGGAAATATCTGGAAGCCCAAAATTTATTTTAAGACAGTCTAAGATAAGACTCCAGGGAAAACCTTCTCACAACAGGATTGTGTGGTTCTTCTAATCAGCACTGCCTTAGTACTCATACTGCATGTGGTACCATCACTTACCTGGATAACTTTGACTAACCAGTGGTCAGGGATCAGAACTAACACTAAAACAGGACTCCTGACCTAGGTGCTTTTGGTAATTTGTTCTTCTTCTCTTCAAATGTAAAGAAATGGCAATACAATTACAATAGTCAAGTGCTAGAAGCAACCTAAGGACCCATCAGTAAATGAATGGATCAAAAAACCATGGTACATTTATACAATGGAATACTATGCAGCAGAAATAAAGAAGGAGCTCCTACCCTTTGCAATAGCATGGATGGAATTGGAGAACATTATGGTAAGTGAAATAAGCCAGGCGGTGAAAGACAAATACCATATAATCTCACCTATAAGTGGAACCTAATCAACAAACAAGCAAGCAAGCAAAATATAACCAGAGACATTGAAATTAAGAACAAACTGACATTAACCAGATGGGAGGTGGGAGGGGATAATGGAGGGGGAGGGTTGTCAGGAACCTCTATAAAGGACACATGGACAAAACCAAAGGAGGGCAGGATTAAGGGTGGGAAGTGGGGATGGCTAGGGTGGTGGGGGGGAAATGGAGACAACTGTACTTAAACAGCAATTAAAAAAAGAATACTATAATAAGGTGAAGAAGAATGTGAGCTAACAGAGAAAGAATGCTTTTGAGAGAACAGAGGGAGGAGAAATAGTAAGAGTAAGGAACCGTAGCAATGCATAGCATGGGGAAAATAGTATTTACAGTGAAAATAAGGGCAGGAAGAAGGCAAAGTAGAGTAAGACAAGGGAAGGTTACAAGGTGAGATTTGAAATAACAATAAAATAAAAAAGAATATAAATTCTACATGAAAATTTAAAAAAAATGTAAAGGAATGGGGGGAGTAGAGAAGTTACACGAAGTCTTCCCAGTTTGTTTTTAATCTATAAAGCATATTTTCATAAATTAATGATGATTTGAATACAGCTCTAAATGAGTTAGCAAAAAATTTGAGATCTTGGCACATGTTTCTAATAATATCGTAATTATCCTAAGTACTGTGTGTTAACTATCGCTGATGGAAAATTAAAACAATTCACTGTCAAAGTGTGTGAAGAACAAGCAAATACTTAGAAAAGAAAGCAAATCACTGTACATATTAAGGGTTTGTAAAAAATAAAGAGATCATAAATCACATTGTGAGCCCCCAAGAAAACTCATGCATTATAGGGAGCTGTTCTGCGTGTCGTGGGAATGTAGCTCAGCCTCCATGTGGAAAACCAGTGGGGAGCAAGGTCCTGGCACACAGGAGCCATGCCCACGGATAGGTTCTCCTGTAGGGAATCAGGCCTCATTGTACCTAGACTGCTATGAGACTTGCTTTTGCTAAAACTCCCTCACCCTGAATTGAGGCAGCAAGGGCTTACTGTAACTTCCTCAAATCTATGCTAAACCTCCCAAGTATGGAGTGTAACCAGTTCAACAATATTTCCCCTTGATCTGTAACATCCTTCTCTTTGAAGTAATTAGCAACATTCTTTCCTTTGTTATCTGTAAAAGGTAATCACCTACAGAGAACTTGTGCATAGTAAATGATGACCATCCTCCATATACTGTACCCAGAAAAGCAATAAAAGCCTGTCCAGGCAGGGGCTGGGGCCCTCTCGCCTTCTCTCTCTCTCTCTTAGAGAGCGGCCATGCTGTCCCTTTTTCTCCACAGGACTTCTGTTGTCTGTGTGTATTTGTTCATAGCAACCACAACACACACGGATCCTGCTGGCCAGGATCTGCATCAATACAATACTTATTAGACATCTCCAAAAGATCTGACCTGCCAAATCATATTATATAAGAATGATTTCTGAAAACTTCTAACATTCTTAGTGTTGAAGTAGATAATCTCATTTTACTAACTAGAAGGAAAACAAAAATCAGGCTGATTACACATCAGCAGGTTTTCTGGTGAAAGGTCAGTTCTGGAACCCTCTTCTCTAAAATCACAGGTTGCTTCTATGTTTAATAGCAAATAGTGCAATTCTAAATTCCATAGTTATTTCAAAACCCCAATGGACAGTTTAGTATAATTCTACTCTACTGAACTGGATGGAATTGTTTTGAACAAGGAGATGGAAAAAGAACTAACATTTAGGGTCCCCTACTATGCCCACAGCTTAAGCAATATATATCTATATACTGATACCTAGCTATCTAAATATTCCTACTTAATCACAACATCCCTGTGTGGTGGACACTATTATCACATTTGTTTTAGAGGTGAGGAAAGAAGAAGTCAGGGGGGCTACGTCAGTTACTAAGGTCAAATAGCTACCAACAAATGAAATAAGATTGAAATCTAGATCCAACTACAATATCTGAGAACTTTCCCCCATCATCATGCTATATGCAAAATGAACTTTAATAAATTTGACACAGTAAGTTTCTAATTGTTAAATATTGCTTGACAAACTGTAAAAAAGAGAAAAATAAATACCATTCATAACACCCCTCAGAGGTAATCAGGTAGTGTGCACAACTGGTGTGCAAGTTACTTCAATAACGTTACATAGTCATGTTCTTTAGTTGTTTGAAGTATATACTTGAGTGAATAATTATATATTATTTCACTAGTACTTATGCTGTTTCTTCAGTACAACTAATTTTCTTTGGAGAAAAATATTGTTCCAAGCATTTTTTAAATGGTATAGGAAGATGGTTATAATTTTATGCTGACAAAAAGCAGACTAAATAGGACGGAAACTGTGAATGAAATGTATAGGAAGTCCTTATTTTTCATTTTTAAACTTTCCAAAGGGTATGACTTACTTTTTATAATTAGTCATGATATAAAGCTTAAAAAACGGCATAGGTAGTATGTCCAAATTTTATTTATATATTAAAAATATAGGTAGTGTTCTTGATAAAACTGCACCTTGGTACATTCTACTGAAGATATCTGCAGTGTTTGAGAGTATTAGTGAAGAGTTCCCAGGTAGTTGCTGGTACTCATCACGGTCATGAAACAATAGTCAAGTCAAAATGAAGAATGACAATTGATGGCTAAGGAAACCATCAAGAAAATGAAAAGACAACCTACTGAATGGGAGAAGTTATCTGCAAATAATATATCTGGTAAGGGGTTAATAGGCACAATATATAAGAGACTCATCCAACCTACCATCAAAATATGAAAAATCCAATTAAAAAATGAGCAGAAGACCTCAACAGGTTTCTCTAAAGAGGACATATAAATGACTAACAATCATATGAAAAGATGTTCAACATCTCTAATTGTCAGAGAAATGCAAATCAAAACCACAGTACGATGTCACCTCACATCTGTGACAATGGCTATCATAAAAAAATCAACAAAGAAGTGTTACTGAACATGTGGAGAAAGGGGAACTCTAGTGCACTGTTGGTAGTTATGCAGACTGGTGTAGGCACTGTGGAAAACAGTATGGAATTTCCTCAAAAAATTAAAAATCAAAGTGCCTTATGGCCTGGCAACACCACTTGTGGGTATGTATCAGAAAACAAAACAAAACACTAATTCAAAAAGATATATGCACCCCTATTTTCATTGCAGCATTATTTACAACAGCTACGATATGAAAGCAACCTAAGTTTCTATTGATAAATGAGTGGTTATTCATGTCACACACACACAAATGAAATATTACTCAGTTGTTAAAAAGAATGGTATCTTGTTATATTTGCAACAACATATGTGGACCTAGAGGGTATTATGCTAAGTGAAATAAATTAGAGAAGGACAAATACTGCATAATTTCACTTATATACGGAACCTGAAGAAAATAAAACAAACAAAACAAAACATAAACAGACCCACAGACACAGAGAACAAGCTAATAATGGTTGCAAAATTTGAGGGGAGTGGGGGATAGGTGGGGAAAACATTACCATGCAAATTGTAGAAAGCCCCAGAGGTATTTGGAATTACTTACAGATTTGAAAGTTACTACATTTAAGTAACCTACATTCAGATTTTCAACACTGAGATAATTAAGAATGCTATTAGCTCCATTAAAAGCATCAAATATCAACCTATTCCAAATTATAAAGGCCCTCAAATGCCATTTATTTTGAAAAATACATTTTCAATTTTAATATACATAAAATATACAATGAAGAGGCTATGCAAAATGTATCTCTCTTGGCACAAGTAGGTTTGAATTGTATCTTGTATACTTTCTAAATGTAATCTTTAAGTATCATATTTACCAAATATTTGCTGTACACTATAGCAACAGACCATATTTCAAAGATTAAGCTTCAATTAAGTTAGTTAAAATGGAAGGGTCAAGTCAAGGAACATGTATAAAGGACTCATGAAAAAGGACAATGGGAGGTGGAGGACTGAATGTGGGAAGAGGGGTGGGAAGGGAAGAGTAATAGGGAAAAATGGGGACAACTGTAATTACACAACAACAAAAAAATAAAATCTGCACATCTAGGGGGACGAAAGAAATCATATAGTTGTAAAGAATTTACATAACTTTTGTATTTATAGTGTATGCCAACAGCAATTTCTGACTCACCTACTAAGTTCCTTGGAACTTGTATGACATCTTCAGCAAATTCAAGAAAGCTTCTAGCCTTTTTCACTGCATCCTGGTCCTATTAAAAAGGGGAAAAAGATGTAAGCCAAAATATGAGCCACCTGAAACACTAGCTTTTATTTTGGGGGGAAAATATTTAGTTAAATATTTACCTCTCCATAAATATGAAATGTACAGGTATCTTCATCTAGATCAATAGCAGTGACCCCAGGTACTTTTCTAGCTTGCTGAATATTAGCACCATGAGTACCAATAGCTAGACCCATCAGATCTTCTCGTACAATAAATTGTTCATGAAATCTTGAAGCAAGCTGCCTTGAACTCTGAAGAGAAATGTAATCTGATTAATATGCTTTATCAACTACTGAGACAACTGTATTTAAGCTAGCCATGTAAATTATCTTGACCCTGTATACCAGAGGCCTATAAATTAGTTTCAGTTGGAAAGTGGCAAGTTTTAGAAAATAACACCCACACACGGCATAAGCTCTTTTTAGGTTACTGAAGGTCTATGCTATTTGATATATTTTTGTTAATAGGAAAGGGCTTGTTGACAATTTTCCAAGGTACTTTTGAAAACGTATTTGCAAGGCTGACTTAGTTAACCAATGGCATCAACATCATAGTGATTAGGAAGCAGATCAAATGTTCCCAAATAAAAACCAGTTCATTGGGTCTGAAAGACACAATGTTTTTTAAGTAAAAAATAAATTAAATAAATACCATCTCTAAAAAAATTGTATTAACTTCATTTTTATTAAAGGATATTGGTATACACACACACACACACACACACACACACCCCTGCATAAGTGTGTGTGTGTGTGTATGCATGTATCTGTACATGTATATCAGATATAGATATAATGATAGATATTCTGAAACAATGCCATTTATATAACTTATTACTAGATACTGTGGCCCAGACATCCCTTTCATGTAGTGACAACATTACAATGACATCCTCCAGCCTCATCTCCCAACCTGAGGAAAGGGATTCATAAAAACTGTTGGTACAGGGTGAGGGGGAGGAAGATGGTTGCAAGGCAGGTGGGAGTTGAGCCTACTTGCTCGTGTACTCAAATGGGACACCTAGCCAGTCTTCCAAAGAACAGAGGGAACAGCCAACAGAATCCCAGCTGATATGAATTCTGGAAGCCAAAGTGTGCAGAAGATGCTTAAAAATGGCCAATAAGGAGATTTTGTAGGCTTATGGGAAGTTCCCTGAGCCATACACCAAAAACTGCAACTGCCACGAAGGCACTAGAATAGAGTTGGGTCAGTGATAGCAGCCTACCACCTCTCTCCCCTCCCAAGGAGGGGAAGTCTCAGACCTGAGACAGGAGAGACCTGGATACGTAAAGTCATTTGGGGGATAAAGAAGCAGTAAGAAACACACAGCCAGACAGCAGTCGCTGGCTGGGGCAGTGGTCACTGGCTGGCACAGTACCAGAGAAATTGGGTGACAAACCTAGGCAGGCTTAGGAGGAATGGAAGATCACCAGGCAGGAAAACTGCATCATGGGAAACTGTAGCCTGGGAAAATGCCTGCCTGGGAAACTGCCTGCTGACCCTACCCAGAACAGACAGATGCTCGGTCGGCTAAGACTGGGGTCTGGGGTCAGCCTAGCCTGCATAACAGGATGCAGCTTTAACGTGAGGTCTGACAAGATGTATCAAGAAAAATGCTCAGCAGAAATGGCACCCAGCAACCAGCTCTAGCCAATCAGACTCTGACACCCCAACCAGTTACCCTTCACAGGTTTTGGGGCTTAAAAACCCTGCCCTAAGAACAACCTAGCGAGTCTTAACCTCCCTTGGTTGGCTCAACGTTCCCCTCTTATTCCCAGCTAATAAACCCTGCTCCTTGGCTTGCTGCGTCTGTCTGGTTTCTTGAGCTACTCTGACCTAACACTGGGGAGTGGGGTGACACCTGGAGGTGGGAGAAGAGATGGGCCACAACTGGCTGTGACCCAGAGACACTGGGCTGGTCAGAGAGTTGGACTGTGTGGAAAGTCAGGCTTTTGTTGGGAGCAGCAGAGGGCACCCAAGGGGAATTTTCTCAAGAAAAGAACTGAGCATCCAAGCAGGGACTTTAGGTGGCCCAGAGGCCAGGCCAACAAGGGCGTGGGGAGGGAGCGCGATTTGCTCCCACTCAGCGCACCTTATGGACTGATCAAAGGCTTGCAAAATGAGGGGGATTATTGGTCAGCCAGGTGCGAATGCACAGAGTGGACAGAGCACATGCAGCACAGTGCTCTGAGGGCGTGGGCAGGAGAGGAAAGGCACCTGTAATTGTTGTAGCCCAGACTGAGCCCACATCGTTGCTAAACCACAGGAAAAGAAAATAACTGAGCAGAGCCCAGTCCCCCTGTGTCTGCAGGATCTGGGAAGACATGCAAAACTGGTTTGACAAGTGTAAAATCAGCAAGAGGCTAGCTGGCTGGCTTTCTTTCTTTCTTTCTTTCTTTCTTTTGGCTAAGACAAAGACCTAGATAAGGTCTAGATAAGACCTAGAGCTGTGAGCAAACCAGAGAGGGATTCAGAAAGAAATCAAAAGGAAAACAACAGCTGAGACAAATTTCATTTTGCTACCTTTAAGAACTTGCATGATTTTTTTCTCTTCCTTCCGTTTATATAGGTTTTTACGTTTGTTTGTTTTTGCTGTTTGATTTGTTTTTTTGTTCTCCTTTTCACATGGCATTTTAATGTTTCTTCTTTCACTTCACTCATATTCCAAATAACACACTACTCTTGGTCTTACAGTTTTCATTATTTTTATTCAGATTATATATTTCTTATCACACTACTGTTATTCCAAATCCCATAGAGCATCCTTCCCTGGCCTTAATCCATTTCACCATCTTCCTGAGCTTTATTACTGTTGTAGTTAACTTGACTCTCTTACACACTATGCTAAGTTTCTATCCCTTATTCTCACTATTTCTCATCCATCTAAACTCTCCTAAGCACTCTGCTTTCTAACATCAGCTCACATTATTTTTCCCTTCTAATAAGAGTCTTATTTCTTTTTCACCTTTTTTAATAAATAGTGGCTAGTTGGGTGAAATACCATGGTTATTGCTGTTACTTCTCCAAAGGAACTCCTATTTTTTCAGTACTTGGTACTTTAAATCCTACAGAATACTCTCCCGCTGTCTTTACTCCAAATCATCTTTGTCCTGCCAATGATCAGTTGAGTAAGGAATTTTTATTTCATTTTCTCTTTCCCTATTGTTTTCCTTTTCTTTTATTTCTTTATTCCCCATCTCTCAAACTGGGCTTTACTCCTTACTCTTTTTACTTTGCTTCCCCCAGGCTCTCATAATCATTTTTCTTTACTGTAGAGATCTCATATACACTTTCTGCATTTCTACAATATTCTTATTCCTGTTCCAACTATATTAAACTTCATTCAGCATTTGCTGCTGTGGTTTTTCTGCAATTTTGCTCCCCTTGGTCCAGTATATTTTCAATTTTACTTCAACCCTCATAGTATACTCCTTTTCCCTCTTATTTACCCCATTGTTCCCATCATCCTTTCATGTTTTACTTATGTTATAAATTTTGTTCTTTCCCTTTCTCCATCTCGGTTCCATCCCAAATCTAACCAATTCTCTCCCTTACCACAAAAAAACAATTTTCCCTCTTTCAGTCATCTCATATTCCCTTTGTCATCTCTTATAAGATCCACAATCTTCCTTCACCTTTATTAATCTTAGTTCAACTGTGGTTGAGAGAGTTGTTGCGGTAGGAGGGTTTTTTGTTTTTTTTTTTGCTGGTGTAGGTGTGGTGGTCTGGTTATACTGCTTTGTTAACCAACACCTGTACAGCAGCATACAAGAAAAAGTGGGAGTTTCGAACACCAGTAAACCTGCTGGAGGGGAGAACCCATCAACAAAGAAGCCACCAACAGGTAAACCCCAAGTACAACAAGAGAGCACACACAAACAAAAGAAAGGGCAACCCTGGAGCATCCACACAAGGAGATCAAAGAGACTGCAAAACTGAGTCCCACGGAATTCCTACCACAGAATTTTACCCTATGAAGACAGCTGGCAAAGAAGAGCATCTGGAATCGCAGAAACAAACAGAAAGTGTCACCTAAAATGGGGAGACAAAGTAAGAACCCGCAATGGAAAGGAATGAAAAAATCCCCAGTAAAAGAGCTAAATGAAATGGAAGCAAGCAAACTATCAGATATAGAATTCAAAAGAATGGTTATAAGGATACTCAAAGAACTTCCTGACAACTAAAAGGAACTGAGTATGAACTACAACAGTATGAAAAAGGAAACAGAAACTAAAAAAAGAACTAGAAAGAAATGAAGAATATAACATCTGTAATAAAAAATACACTAGAAAAAATTACAATCAGCCTGCATAAAGTAGAGGACTGAATTACTAAGCTGGAAGACAAAGTAGAAAGAAATACGACGTAGACCAGCTGAACAAAAAAAGACTAAAAAAATATGAAGACAGCTTCAGGGAACTTCAGGACAACATGAAATGCAACAAATTTGAATCATAGCAATCCCAGAAGGAGAAGAAAAGGATCAAGGGATAGAAAACCTATTTGAAAAAATAGTGACAGAAAACTCTGTTTGCTAATCCAGACAGGGGGAAAGCCACGCCAACTACAGGAAGCACAGAGGGCCCCAATCAAGATGAACCCAAAGAGGCCCACTCCAAGACACATCATAATTTAAATAACAAATTTTAAAGACGAACAGAGAATCTTAAAGGCAACAAGGGGGAAAAAAGAAGTACGGTAACATACAAGGGAGCTCAGATAAGGCTAGCAGTTGATTTCTAAACAGAAACACAACAAGCAAGAAGGAAATAGCAAGAAATGTTCCAAGTAAAAAAAGGCAAAGCCCTAAACCAAGACTACTCCAGCCAGCAAGCCTCTCAATTAAAATGGAAGGTGAAATAAGGAGTTTCCAGGACAAAAGAAGGCTAAAAGAATACAGCTCCACCAAACCACTACTGCAACATATGCTAAAGGGGCTGCTTTAAGAAGAAGAAGAGGACTTCCGGCAAGATGGAGGCACAGGTGGACACACTGTGCCTCCTCGCACAACCAAGATAGGGACAACAACAATTTAGAACCAGAATAACAACCAGAACTGACAGAAAATTGAACTGTATGGAAGTCAGACAACCAAGAAGTTAAAATAGACACATCCATCCAGACCGGGCAGGAGGGGCAGAGTCGGGCACAGGTCACAGCATGGACAGCAGAGAGCACTGGGACTGGACGCGAAAGGCATCTGGGGCGTACAAGACCACAGCAGGAGGACCCTGAGCATGTAAGCAGCAGCTGGCAGACCCCGGCCAAGGGACAGCAACCAGCAGACCCAGTGAAGCGGCAATTATGAAGCAAGGCATTGCACACTACCCAGGATTCCACTGCTGGGAAACAGAGCCTTGGGGCACTGACTGAAAACTCTTGTGGGGATTGAGGGTCAGGGAGAGACTCCCAGCTTCAGAGGAGAGGTTGTTGGAAAGTCCCACGGGGTGCACAAGCCCACGCACACAGGAACTGGCACCAGAGTGGCCCAGTTTGCTTGGGGGAAACGGCAGTAGGGACTGAAGTCCGATGGAGAGTGGAGAAGCCCCATTGTTCCCTCTTGGACCCCCGCCCCTACATATAAAGTCACAACCCAGTGACTGGGGTGCTCCACCCTGGTGAACACCTAAGGCTCCACCCCTCGTATGTAACAGGTGTGACCACACCAAAGGAGGAAAAAAAGATGGCTCAAACAGAATTAAAGCCTCAGAACCAGTACTTTTAAGTGACTGAGAAATAGACAACCTATCAGATGCACAGTTCAAAGCACTGGTGATCAGGATGCTCACAGAATTGGTTGATATTGGTTGCAAATTAGGTGAAAAAAATGAAGGTTATGCTAAGTGGAATGAAGAAAAATGCACAGGGAACCAATAGTGATGGAATGAAAGCTGGGTCTCACATCAATGGAGTGGACCAGGAGGAGGAAAAAAATATATACAATCAGAAAAGAATGAAGAAATAAGAATTCAAAAAAAAAAATGAGGAGAGGCTTAGGAACCTCCAAAACATCTTTAAATGTTCCAACATCTGAATTATAGGGGTACCGAAGGAGAAGAGGAAGAGCAACAAGTGGAAAACTTATCTGAACAAATAATAAAGGAGAACTTCCCCATTCTAGCAAAGGAAAGAGACTTCCAGGAAGTCCAGGAAGCCCAAAGAGTTCCCAAAAAGTTGAACCCAAGGAAACACACACCAAGGCACATCATAATTACATTAGCCAAGATAAAAATGAAGGAGAGAACCCTAGAAGCAGCAAGAGATAAAGAGACAATAACCCAATAACCTACAAGGGAGTTCCCATCAAACTGTCAGCTGATTTCTCAAACGAGACCTTATAGGCAAGAAGGGACTGGAAAGAAATACTCGAAGTCATGAAAAACAAGGACCTATATCCAAGACTACTCTATCCAGCAAAGCTTTCATTTAGAATGGAAGGGCAGATAAAGTCAAGTTAAAGGAGTTCATCATCACCAAGCCCTTATTTAATGAAATGTTAAAGGGACTTATCTAAGAAAAGAAGATAAAAAAGAAACATGTGTGATAAAATGACAGCAAACTCACAATTATTAACAACCACATCTAAAACAAAACCAAAAGAAACTAAGCAAACAACTAGAACAGGAACAGAACCACAGAAATGGAGATCACATGGAGGGTTAGCAACAGCGGAGTGGGAGGACGAGAGGGGGGAAAAGGAACGCAGAATAAGTAGTATAGATGGTAGGTAGATAATAGACACGGGGAGGGCAATAATAGTATGGGAAATGTAGAAGCTAAAGAACTTATGACACATGGACATGTACTAAGGGGGGGAATGTAGGTGGGAGAGGGTGTGCAGGGTGGAGGAGAATGAAGGGGGTAATCGGACAACTGTAATAGCATAATCAATAAAATATATTAAAAAAAAGAAGAGGAAGAAAAACAGTGAGACAGAGAGGAATACTACTGGTACAAAGGTAAAAAATGACAATGAATAAGTATCTATTAATAATAACCTTAAATGTTAATGCATTAAATGCTCCAATGAAAAGACATAGGGCAGCTGAATGGATAAGGAAACATGACCCACACATATGCTGCCTACAAGAGACCCACCAAGAACAAAAGACCTACACAGACTGAAAGTGAAGAGTTGGGAAAAAATATTCAAGGCAAATGCACAGGGGGAAAAAAAAAAACAAAACTTGGGTAGCAATACTTATATCAGACAAAATAGACTTCAAAACAAATTCCATAAAAAAGAGACACAGAAGGACACTTCATAATACTCAAGGGAAGAACCCATCAAGAAGGCATAAAAATTATAAACAGGTATGCCTGAAACATACCCAAAAATATAAAGAAAATCTTGGAAGACTTCAAGAAAGATACAGAAAGCAACACATTTACAGTAGAAGATTTTCATACCCCGCTATCAACAATGGATAGATCTTCCAAACAAAATATCAACAAGGATATTGCGACACTGAACAACGCCCTAGACCGAATGGACTTAACTGGTATATAGAACCTTTCATAACAAAGAAGCAAAATACACATTCCTTTGACGCGCACATGGAACATTTTCAAAGACAGACCACATGATAGGACACAAAACAAGCCTCAACAAATTCAAGAAAATTGAAATCATATGAAGCATTTACTCTGACCACAAGAAACTGAAACTAAAAACCAAACTCAAGGGAAAAACTCAAAACACTCAAATTCATGGAGACTGAATAGCATGCTATTAAACAATGAACGGGTCAAGAATGAAATTAGGGAAGAAATCGAAAAGTTTCTGGAAACAAATGAAAATAAATTCAGAATATTCCAAAATCTATGGGACACAGTGAAGGCAGTCCTAAGAGAGTAATTCACAGCGATACAGGCCTACATAAAAAAGATAGAAATATTTCAAAAAAAAAGAAAACAAAAACAAACAAAAAAAAACAAACCAAACCCTATCTCCACTTATGGTGTTCCTCCACTGTAAGAAATGGAGGAACAAAAATAAACAAAGACCAGAGCAAGTAGAATGAAGGACATAATCATTATCACAGCACAATTATATGATACAGAACTAAAAGAACAGTTCAAAAGATCAATAAATCCAGGAGCTGGTTGTCTGAAAACATAAACAAAACCAACAAGGCTTTCACCAAACTGATCAAGAAAAACACAGAGAGGACCCAAATAAACACAATCAGAAATGAAAGAGGAGAAATTACAACTGATCAAACAGAAATAGAGGATTGTAAAAAATTACTATGAAGAAATGTATGACAAAAAATTTGACAACATGGTTGAAACAAACCATTATCTAGAAACATATAATCTTGTAAACTGAATCAAAAAGCAGCAGAAAACCTGAACACACTGATGTCAGCTGGTGAAATTGAAGCACTAATGAAAACACCCCCAGCACACAAAAGCCTTGGACCAGTCAGTTTCACAGGAGAATTTCACAAAATATTTAATTAAGAGCTAACCCCTATCCTTCTCAGACTATTCCAAAAACTCCAAGAAGAGGGGAGACTTCCAAACTCTTTTCATGAGGCCAGCATCATCCTAATCCAAAAACCAGATATAGACAGGAGAATGAAAGAACCCTACAGGCCAGTATCAATGATGAACAGAGGTGAAAAATCCTCAACGAAATATTGGCAAACTGCATCCAGCAATACATTAAAAAGATCATATATCATGATCAAGTGGGATTCATCCCAGGCATGCAAGGATGGTACAATATCCCCAAATTAATAAATATAATGCATCGTATAAACAAAAGAAAAGACAAAAATCACATGATCATATCAACAGAGGCAGAAAAAAAAAACATTTGATAAGGTAAAGCACCTATTTGTGATAAAGATACTCAGCAAAGTGGGAGTAGAGGGAGCATTCTGCAACATAAGGGCCATATACGAGAAACCTACAGCCAACATCATACTCAGTAGGCAAAAACTGAAAGTTTTCCCACTAAGGTCAGGAACAAGACTTTAACAAGATGTCCACTCTCACCACTTATATTCCACATAGCAATGGAAGTCCTAGCCACAGAGATCAGGTGACATAAAGAAATAAAAGGCATCCAAATTGGAAAGGACAAAGTAAAACTGTCACTGATTACAGATAACATGATAGTGTACATAGAAAACCCTATAGACTCCACATAAAAACTACTTAACCTAGTAAGTGTTTTTGGCAAAACAGCAGGATACAAAGTCAAAATTTAGAAATCAAAGCCATTTTTGCACACCAATAACGAAATATCAGAAATAGAAATCAGGGGAAAAAAATCCCATTTGCTATAGCAACAAGAAAAATAAAGTGCCTAGGAATAAACCTAACCAAGGATATAAAAGACATGTACTCAGAAAACTAGAGAAGACAGAAGATATTGAGGAAGACACAAATAAATGGAAACATATACCATGTTCATGGAGTGGAAGAATAAGCATCATCAAAATGTCCAAAATACACAAAGCAGTTTATAGATTCAAGGCAATTCCTATTAAAATGCCAATGACATACTTCAGATATAGAACACACATTTCAAAAATTTCTTTGGAGCCATAAACAACCTCAAACAGCCGCATCAATTCTGAGAATGAAGTACTAAAGTAGGAGAGATCACAATACCCCGATATCAAAGTATATTAAAATGCCACTGTAATGAAAACAAGTCTAGTATTAGCAATAAGAACAGAAACAGATGAATGGAACAGAGGATAGAGCCCAGAAATAAACCCGTGTCTCTATGGTCAATTAATATTTAACGGAGGGGGCAGAAGCATAAAATGGAGTAAAAATAGCTTCTTCAACAGATGGTGTTGGGAGAGGTGGACAGCTACATGCAAAAAAGGAAACCCAAGCACCAACTTACACCAACACAAAATAAATTCAAGGAGGATAGAAGACTTAAATATAAGTCATAACACCATAAAAGTCCTAGAGGAGAACATAGGCAGGAAACCTCAGATATTCCACGTAGCAATATTTTCACTGTTATGTCCCCTAGAGCAAGGGACATAAAGGAAAGAATAAACAAATAGGACTTCATCAAAATTAAAAGCTTCTGCACATCTAAAGAAAACATCTAATGAAAAGGGAACCAAATATATGAGAAAATATATTTGCCAATGATACCTTGGATAATGGTTTGATCTCTAAGTTTTTAGGAGTTCCAGCTAAGATGGAGGTGTAGGTAGAAACCCTTCACTTCCTTGCAGAACCAAAAGGAGGATAACCACCAATCTAAAAACAATAAACAACCACAAGTGCCAGAAAATCAAACTGCGTGGAACTCCAACAACCACAGAATTAAAGAAACAGTCAACCAACTGGTAGGAGGGAGACAGGCAGACTAGCAGACATAGAGAACCTGGGGCAAGGCAGCAGATTGTGTGGATGGGGCTGGCACAGAGAGCCCACAGCAAGGGGGCAGACCGTGAAGGCAAGGCTAGCTGAACTGAGTGAGACTCAGAGCTGACTGTGGATTATGGTAGGGGTTGCCAGGGTGGGACTCACTCCCAGTTTCACAGTAGAGTTTGTTGGAAAGTAGGGCTAGAGCCCAGTAAGCAAGCCACATTGTTCCCTCTTTGACCCCTCCTTGACAGCATCACAACACATCAAAGAGGGCTGCCCTGCCCTGGAGAATACCTAAGGCCCCACCCCCTTACAACTTAGCAGGTATGCCAAGGCAAAGAAATATGGCCCAAATGAATGAACAGAGCAAAACTCCAGATAAAAACTACGCTATGAGCAGAGAGACAACCTATCTGACATGCAATTCAAAACAGTAATCAAGATGCTCACAGAAGTGATTGAGCTTGTTCAAAAATGGAAGAACAAATGAAGGACACCCAAAGTGAAATAAAGCAAAATATTCAGGGAACCAACAGTGACAGGAAGGAAACCAGGACTCAAATCAATGATATGGAACAGAGGGAAGACATAAATATCCAACTGGAACAGAATGAAGAAACGAGAATTCAAAAAAGTGAAGACAGATTTAGGAACCTCCAGGACAACTTTAAACATTCCAGTATCTGAATTATAGGTGTGTCAGAAGGAGAAGAACAACAGCAAGACATTGAAAACTTATTTGAGCAAATAATGACAGAAAACTTCCCCAATTTGGTAAAGGAAATAGACTTCCAGGAAGTCTAAGAAGCCCAGAGAGTCCCAAAGAAGTTGGACTCAATGAGGAACACACCAAGGCACATCATCATTAAGTTACCCAACATTAAAGATAAAGAGAGGATCTTAAAAGTAGCAAGAGGAAAGAAGATAGGTACCTACAAAGGAGTGCCCATAAGGCTATCAGCTAATTTCTTGAAAGAAGCCTTGCAGGCAAGAAAGGGCTGGAAAGAAGTCTTCCAAGTCATGACAGGCAAGGACCTATATCCAAGATGACTCTATCCAGCAAAGCTATCATTTAGCATGGAAGGGCAGATAAAGTGCTTCCCAGATAAGGTCAAGTTAAAGGAGTTCATGATCACAAGCCCTTATGATATGAAATGATAAAGGAACTTATCTAAGAAATTGAAGATGATCAAAAACCATTAACAGCAAAACGACAACAAACTCACAACTATCAACAACTGAACCTAAAAAAAAAGGCAAACAAATACTAAGCAAACAACTAGAACAGGAACAGGACCAGAGAAATGGAAATCACTTGGAGGGTTTTCAGTGGGGAGGGGGAGGAGAAGAATGGGGGCAAAGGTACAGGGAATAAGAAGCATAATTAGTAGGCATAAAATAGATGGAGAGAGGTTAATAATGGTATAGGAAACAGAAAAGCCAAAGAACTTAGAAGTACAACCCATGAATATGAACTAAGGGGGGAACACTGGAGGGTTGAGGGGTGCAGCGGGGAGGGACGATAGAGGGGGAAAATTGGGAGAACTGTAATAGTATAATTAATAAAGTATACTTTTTAAAAAAGATTTTATTTATTTATTTTGTAGAGAGGGAAGGGAGGGAGAAAGAGAGAGAGAGAAACATCAATGTGCGGTTTCTGGGGGCTATGGCCTGCAACCCAGGCATGTGCCCTGACTGGGAATCAAACCTGCAGCACTTTGGTTCACAGCCCGTGCTCAATCCACTGAGCTACACCAGCCTGGGCGTAATAAAGTATACTTAAAAATAAAATAATATATGTGCTAAAAAAGTTTTTAAATGTATCGATAAATACCATATGATCTCCCCTATATGTAGGACCTAATCAACAAAACAAAGAAGCAAAAATATAACCAGAGACATTGAAATAAAGAAAAAACTGACAGTAACTAGAGGAGAGGGGGGAGGGGGGTAACAGGAGATAAAAGGGGAAGAAGGGTCATGAAGGAACATATATAAAGGACTCAAGGACAAACCAAAGGGGAGTAAGATTGAGGGTGGGAGGTGGGGCTTGGTGTGGCAGGGGAGAGCCTTGGGGGTAAAATGGAGACAACTGTACTTGAAAACAATGAAAAACATGTTGGTACAGTAATTAAATTACATTGAATAGTTAAAGAATGTGAAAGATTTACAACTTATCTTACATATGCTCCTGCCACCTAAAATGAGGTAAGAGTGTATAAGACTTTGTGATCTGGATCTGCAAGTATGATGGAATCTTTCAAATATTCACTGATGACTATAAACTAAGTTAAACACCCATAACTTGTGGATAACCATTCTCTTTAGATCATATTATCATAATTTAATATTTAGTCCTAATATGCCATTAATGAAACCCAAATATATTAGTGGCTAACGTTGAAAAATGAAAATTTCTTATCTGAATGTGTGTATCTCTTTATTATATTAATAGTGAAGGCAGGCATGCATACTAGTAGTTCCTCATTCAGCACGCATGATAATTTGAATGAGTACAATTACCATAAAGAATTTTAAATGTATAATATCTGACTTCCGGCCAAAATGGAGGTGTAGGTAGATACACTTTGCCTCCTTACACAACCAAAAGGATGACAACAAATTTAAAAACAAAAACCCAAACTGTCACAAAATTGAACTGTACAGAAGTCCAACAACCAAGGAGTTAAGGAAAAAATATTCATTCAGATTGGTAGGAGCAGCAGAGACGGGCAGCCAGGGCACACAGAAGAGGCGCAGCAAGGTGGCAGGTGTAGGACTGGGCATTCCCACATTTGCATGCAGATAAACTGGGAGGAACAACTGAGGAGCGACACAGACCGCACAAACCAGAGTTCCAGCGCAGAAAAAGAAAGTCTCAAAACCTCTGCCTATAAAAATCTGTGGGGTTTGTGACAGCAGGATAAATTTCCAGTCTCATAGGAGAGTTTGTTGCACAGACAGGGTCATAGAACAAACCCACCCATCTGGGAATCAGCACCAGAAGGGCCCAATTAGCTTGTGGGTAGCAGAGGAAGTGACTGAAAGCCTGCTGAGGTCCCAGCAAGCAGCTTTGTTCCCTCTCAGACCCTTCCCCCCCACACACCGTAACAATACAGTGACTTGGGTTGCCACACCCTGGCCAATAACTATGGCTCCACCCATTACAACATAACAGATGTGCTAAGTGAAAGACATTTGGCCTAAATGAAAAAACAGTTAAAACTCCAAAACTAGAACTATGTGATGAAGAGAGAACCAACCTATCAGATGCACAGTTCAAAACACTGGTAATGAGGACACTTAGAAAAATGATTGAGGGTAAACGCCAAATAGAGGTAAAAGTGAAGGATGTGGCAAGTGACATGAAGAAAATACACGGAGAACCAACACTAAAAGGAAGGAAACTGAGACTCCAATCAATGATTTGGACCAGAAGGAAGAAAGAAACATTCTACCAGAACAGAATGAAGAAGCAAAACTTAAAAAAAAAAAAAAATGAGGATAGGCTTAGGAAGCTCTGGGACAACTTGAAAAATTCCAACATCTGAATCAGAGGGGTGCCAGAAGGAGAAATGGAAGAACAAGAAATTGAAAACTTAGTTGAAGAAATAATGAAGGAGAACTTCCCCAATCTGGTGAAGGAAATAGACTTCCAGGAAGTCCAGGAAGCTCAGAGAGTCCCAAAGAAGTTGGACCAAAGAAGGAACACACTAAGGCACATCATCATTACATTACATAAGATTAAAGATGAAGAGAGTCTTAAAAGCAGCAAGAGAAAAAGAGTTACCTACAAAGAAGTGCCCATTAGACTACCAGCTGATTTCTCAAGGGACCTTGCAGGCAAGAAGGGGCTGGAAAGAAGTATTCCAAGTCATCAAAGGCAAGCACCTACATCCAAGATTACTCTATGCAGCAAAGCTTTCATTTAGATTGGAAGAGCAGATCAAGTGCTTCTCAGATCAGGTCAAGTTAAAGGAGTTCACCATCACCAAGCCCTTACTATATGAAATGTTAAAGGGACTTATCTAAAAAAAGAAGCTCAAAACTATGCACAGTAAAATGACAACAAACTCACAACTATCAAAAATTGAACCTAAAAAAACAAAAACAAAAACAAACTAAGCAAACAACTAGAACAGAAGTAGAATCACAGGAATGGAAATCACATGGAGGGTTATCAGTGGAAAGGGAGTGGGGTCAGGGGAGGGCGGTGCGTGGATATTGGGGGAAAAGGTAAGGGAATAAGCAGCATAATTGGTAGGTATAATATAGACAGGGGGAAGTTAAGAATAGTTTAGGGAAAGGAGAAGCCAAAGAAGTTATGCGTACAACCCAAGGACATGAATGAAGGGGACAGGGAATGTTGGTCTGAGGGGAATAAAGGGGAGAAAAATAAATCAGGACAACTGTAATAGCATAACCAATAAAATATAATTTAAAAAGTATAGTACCTTTTTTGTAGATTAGATGAACAGAATGTATCAAATATTTGTAGGAGTTTTTAAGAAAATTTTTTTTAGTTTGGGTTCATTTACCTAGTTTATTATTTTCATTGATAATGCACTGATACATGATAAGCCTAAGGTATAATAATAGTTCATTTAAGAATTAGATGTCTAAGATGTCTAACAAAAGGCATATATTTCCATCATACAATGAAAAGTAAGGAGGTTGTTTTGAACTGAAAGTTATATGAGATAATCACTACTCAAGAATCTACCAACTAAAGTCCTAGAGGAGAACATAGGCAGGAGAATCTCAGATATGACACACAGCAACATTTTTATTGATATGTCCCCTAGAGCAAGGGACATAAAGGAAAGAATAAACAAATGGGAGCTCATCAAAATAAAAAGCTTCTGCACAGATAAAGAAAACAGTATTAAAATTAAAAGAGGATCCACTGTATGGGAAAACATATTTGTCAATGATACCTCAGACAAGGGTTTAATCTCCAAAATATATAAAGAACTTACATGACTCCACTCTAAGAAGACAAGCAACCCAATTAAAAAATGGGCAAAGGACTTAAACAGACACTTCTCCAAGGAGGACACAGAGGATCCGGAGGCACAGGAAAAGATGTTCAATATTGCTAGCTATCAGAGATGCAAATTAATACCACAATGAGATACCACTTTGCATTGGTCAGAATGGCCATCATAAAGGAACAAACAACGAGTGTCGGAGAGGTTGTGGAGAAAAGCCAACCCTTAGTGCACTGCTGGTGAGATTGCAGACTGGTACAACCACTATGGAAAACAGTATGGAATTTTCTCAGAAAACTAAAAATGGAGCTGCTTTTTGACCCAGCAATTCCACTGCTGGGATTATATCCTGAGAACCCTGAAACACCAATCCAAAAGAACCTATGCACCCCAGTCTTCATAGCAACACAATTTACAATAGCCAAGTGCTAGAAGCAACCTAAGTGCCCATCAGTAAATGAATGGATCAAAAAACTAGGGTATATTTACACAATGGAATTCTATGCAGCAGAAAGAAAGAAGGAGCTCCTACCCTTTGCAACAGCCTGGATGGATCTGGAAAGCATTATGTTAAGCAAAATAAGCCAGGCAGTGAAAGACAAATACCATATGACCTCACCTTTAATAGAATCCTAAATAACAAAACAAACAAACAAGCAAAATATAACCAAAGACACTGAAATAGAGAACAGGCTGACAGTGACCAGAGGGGAGAGGGGAGAGGGGAGGGAATTTTAGGGGAATTTCAGGGGGAAAGGGGAAGGATTTACAGGAACAAATATAAAGGACACATGGACAAAAATTAGGGGGGGTGGAAATGGGAGGGAGGTGGGGAGGGATGGGAGGGTGAGCTGGGATGGGAGTAAAGGATTAAAACTATACTTAAATAATGATTAAAATAATCTTTTTTAAAAAAGAAAAATAGATATAAAAGTAAAAAAAAAATAAAAAAGAACAGAATTCCTTTGTATTCTCAAGCTTATCCATCATAAATTCGTAATCTGTTAGTAAATATCTTTGTTCTTTAAGAAAAAGTTCAATTAAAAAATACTTTAGTAATCAAGGGGCACATTTACTAGAAATCTGCCATAAACGTTAAATATCAATGTGATTAAAAGCAATCTTATATTGAAAAAATAAAAGAATCCACCAACTTATCAACACAAGGGCATTAAGAAAGAATGAGAGTAAAAACCCATTTAACAGACCTCTGTGGCCACAAGGAAAGCAAAGTAATGAAAGGAGATATACCAAAAGAAGGTTCAAATGTCTGCTCTGTTTCTAAGAGTTTAGAAAGCACACATCAAACTGGAAGGTGGCAAGTTTCACAGGATTTTACAAGAATACAGCCTTGACTATTTTCTCTCTTAAAATGTAGTTTGGAACTCCTTTTTTTAAAACTTAATTTCTATGGTAATGGATGGAAGTACTAGATAGTTGTCAATGAAAACAAATGTATGGTGATAGAAATTATTGAAGGATTAACAAAAGCAGATAAAATGCATTGTAAGAGATGAAATAGTAAGTAAGAGAAATAGCTTCTGGCAGGAATCTGAAGACAGGAGTTTTGAAGAGTGACAACTAATTAGAATGAAGAAGATCTATACCCTTTTAAACAGAGATAAACATACATAATTAAAAGAATATGATTTGATATTTAAATACTAATAGTTTATTGATAATGTAACATGGAAGAAGCATTTTCTTGTTTTATTAGCAGCTTTGATGAACTTCTAGTAAAAGCAAGTTCTAGAAGTTCCTTAATATACATAACTGTTGCTTAATTTTAAAGTATCATGCTAAAAAACTTTAGTATGATTATGTTTGGCCTGATTTAATTTTTTAAATATAAAATATAAGGAATTGCTAACAAACACTAAATAAAGAACAATCAGCCCTTATTCAAGTTTTGTAACTGAACAGCTACCATTTCTAGAAAGCATTACAAGCAGCACTAGGGAAAGCCACACACCTCTAACTGCTTACTGGCTTCTTCATTTCTCAGTATCAGAGACAGCTTAGTACGCAGACTCCGAAAGTGCATGTCAATCAGCATGTGTGCTCGCTTTGAGGTGACTTCATTGACAGACTAAAAGATATAAAGTAACACCATTATTATCAAAGCAAATGTCCCAAATGATGAACACCAAAATAAGGCAAAAACACTCACCAAAATGACAAGCTGATAATTTTCTGGATCATAAGTTACAGAAAACGCTCCAACTGCCTTTTTAAAGTCCTTATGTGCCGATTCTTTGGCACACCTAAAAATAAAATAAATACCCATTGTAAAATTAAGATGAATGATTATCAACTACTGGCATAAATATATGCAGAGAGATCTGTACTTAGAATTGTGGACTCAAATTTGATGATTTATGCAAGATATACTATATCTATTTAAAGGTTTAGTTCCTTTGCTGTGAACCTCTGAAATACTCAACTTAATCAAGCATTTGAGGTTATAGAGAAAGGAAAAAAAAAAGTTATGTGCTTAGGGGATTATGGGTGTTCTGATATTACTAAAAGTGACATATTTAGGGAAGCCATTCTCCTTTGCAGACTTCCTCATTTCAACTAAATATAAGTAATATTCTTAACTGTTGAAAACTGTTGGGGATAGCTACAGGGGACCCAATTTTGTTTTGTTGTTCCTTTTGTAAAGAAAAACTGCTGACCAGTTTAAGGAAGAGAAGGAAATATACATGAATCAGAAGGCACAAAAATGTACATGCCTATGAAATCTGTCTAGTCAAAATGCAAGATTCCTATGCATTTTGAACTGCACATTAATGTTTAAAGTGCAGCATGCCCAAATCAAACTTACTATATCCCTTGGATACAATCTTTAAAAATCTCTTAATTAAAAAGTCCTTAAGCCTTACTCCAGATCAAGATACAGATGATCTTTGGCAAAAAGGACTCATGGACATGGACAACATTGTGGTGATTGCAGTGGGGGAGGGAGGTATAAGGGGGCTAAATGGTAATGGGGAAAAATACAATAAAAAAAACAAAGGATGCCAAACAAAGATACACACATGCACACACACGCACTCACACACCTCCATTCCCTTCAAGTAGGGATTGTGACCATCTCCTATTCAGAGGGCCTGTAGGTGGGAAGTTGATGGGGGAGGAAGAGATGCCCCCATATCTCTGCCTGCCCTTGCCCACTGCCCCATTCCTGCAGCTCCTGGCCTGGGACCTTCCCTGTTCATCCCACTGAACCTTCGGGGAGGACAGGCAGGAACAAAGGAAGAGTCCTCAGCCCAGCCACAAACATGTGCAAGCACTGACCCCACCTCTCACAGCCATGCACACCACATGCAGGTCTCCCTGCTGACACACAGCCCCAAAACATGTCCCTGTAAAAAAACAAAACAAAACAAAAAAGATAAGAGATGATCTTTTCAAGCTTCATTAGCTCTAGTTATTACATATTTATCTGAAAATATTAGCTAAAAGGGAAAAAACCTGGAGTAATCTTCATTGTCTAGAATTTGATTTGTGACTTATGACAAAATCTGTATGAATCAGTTCAAAATCTTAAAAGCCTGTGAACAAAGTAAGTTTATTTTAGAAAACAAATGTACATTAGCCAGGTATCCAGACAAGTAGGTTTAAACAAGTACAATGCTGGTTTAGTTATATAACTGGACACTTTTTGCAAAGCATTTTCACTGAATTAAAAAACTGATTTTTTCTTATTTTAAAATGTTTACTCTTATAAACTAATTGCTCATCACCGGTACATTCTCAGCATTTCTTGCACATCAACTTACATTTGTCGTAAGTCTTCTGGCACATCCAATTTGATTTTATGAAAAGTATCTTTTGTGGCAGGTTTGTTGGGATTAACTGATCGTAGACGTTCAATTGTGACAATTTCGTTGTACGTAGCATCACATGCTGCATATTCAATCACGTAAAACTGAGAGAAATAAATAAAATTCATTCCTGGTCATAGCGTTTAAAGTAAGAGCAATAAGCTATACCTATTCAGCAATTTTTTTAATTCTCTAGAGAATATAAAAACTGTATTTGATCAACTAACTGAAACACATGAAACATACTAAACATGTAGAGAAAACAGTTTAATAAAATGACTCAAGTTATTTATTTCTTTAAAATACAAATCCAGGCTGAATTGTTGTACCTGAGTTTAGAAAAGAGATACAGTATAGGAAAAAATGTTAAATATGCATTTTCCTACCTCACCCTTTATCATCCTCACTTTAGCTAACCACCAACAGCAAGGCTCTTTTTCATTTGCTCTGGAATAAACCTACACAAAGATTACAACAGAATATTTCATGATTAACATCATTCAGAAATTTATAGATCAGACATTGAGGAAAATTTTTTAAAAATCACCTTAGGTGTCTTTCAAACCCATATGCTGTATCCTTAAACTAGATGGTACATCTATAGCTAGACAGAGCTACATAATCGGAAACTGCCTGATTACCTGAGAGAGCCCTGTAAAGAGCTTTTCTATTTCTCTGTTTTAATTCAGCAATAAGCTGACTATTCATAAACCTGGGCATACTTTTCTTCAGTACTTTGAAAGTTAAAAAAAAATATCTAAAAATGTACAAACTTTTTTTTTTTATTTTAATAAGCAAATAACTGGAAGTCACTGATCCGGGCCTATATGTGGCTGCATGGTCACTAAATAAATGGGTAAGGCTGCAGACTACTCACAGCCCACTAAAAATACCATCCTGGCATTCATGTCTCCTAGGGACTGAATGAACAGATCCTTGGTCACTTGCTGGTCTCTTGTACCCTCTCCACTAAAATGGACAACTCCATGTTGGCAATCCTCTGGATACCACCTTCCTGCTCTTACACACTGTGCATCAGTTCTTCTAACCACTCTCTCTCTCGTGACCACTTCAAAGTTCATTTACGATGTGCAGCATGGAACCTTTTGTGAAAACACTAGCAAATCAAAGTTAATAAGAAAAAAGATAATATAGTATACATAGACAAGCAGTAATAATCAGAAGCAGAAAGAAGCAGCAAGGAGGACAAGGGGGGTGAGGAGGAGCGAACAGAGAGAAGTACAGAGCCTAAGGCTAACAAGGAACTCAAAGCCCCAACTCTTATCTTCCTTTTACAAGTGAAGTTAATAGTTACACAGGTGACTAAATACAACTTAACCCAACCTACCTTTCCCTCTTCCACCCACAACTTCTTAACTATGTTCTAGCCAGAGAAATAACCTGGTAATTGTTATGTAAAACAAAAAGGTCATCCCTGCAACAGTGTCTCATTGATCCCCACCTGTCTGTGACTAGGTTGGAGGAAAAAAGCCCCTCTATCCATTCATATTATGAGAATTTCTGATACATACAGATCAAAATACCTGGTGTCTTACCTCTTTTATAACTTAAAATTAATGGATATATCATACAGCGAATAAATACAACTTAACTTAACCTACCTTTCCCTCTTGCTACCATCATTTCCTTTCAACTCTGCTCTAGCCAGAGCAATAACCTGTTATGTCAGGCAATATTGTGAGGTCAACCTAGCAACAGTGACTCATTGGTCACTACCTGTCATGTGATAAAATTGAGAAAAAGTTCCCTTTATCCAACCAAACACTATTATGAACAATCCTAATATAGACAGACTAAAAGTCCTGATTCTTGCCTTCAGGGAGCTTGTAGTCTGCTGAGGAAAATGAGTATTTAAAGGTCTTCAAATATAAATAGTGTTTAGTTCCCTACTGGGATCACTCACAAAACTGAGCCCAGTTCCTTACACCTAGTAGGCACTGAGTACGTTTTTGGTAAATAAATAGTACTTTAATCTATTTCTGATTTCAAATTGTAGAGAAAAGAACAGAGACCTGAATATCCAGAGAACCTCTCTGAGCACTCTCCAAAATAGCACTCCTGCCCCTACATCACCTTCTATCCTCTTACTTATTTTTCTTCCTAGGACTTACACCTGCCATGTTAGCAATCCTCATTAGAATGTGACCTCATCAAAGGCAGGGACTCTTCTGTTTCACTGCATCGTCTGTACCTAGCACAGAAAATAAGAATTCAAATACCTAGTACATTTAACCTTACCTGTACAAATGTCTACTTAGCTGCTTCCTTAATACCACAAATATTCATAAAGTTGCAACTACTAACAAGGCATTGTGAAGAAAGAAGCAGCTTAAAACAGAGTGTGTGAAAGGGGAAGAAAGAGAGGAAACTACAGAGACGAATTATAATATAAATTGGACCCAAGTGCCTTAAGTCCATCCAACCCCAAATTTTCATTAACTAGAGAAAGCACTAATACAATGTTTCTGTTAATTATGTTACATTTCCACAGCACTCTTTGGTCAAACACATCAATGGCACATGAGCTGCTGGTTCACAGCATACCCTATGAAAAGATGTTTTACCTATATGTGTACAGCCTAAAACTCATAGATGACTTTTTAAAAATATACCAGGGAGGATTATACCAGGAGGATATACCAGGAGGATTTACTACTACTTAAATAAATCCTATGATGAAGCTCTATGATAAAGTCATGATTTTTTTTCTTTGTAAACTAATTTTCCTAATCCAAAGATTCAGAGATTGAGGAAAGTGAGAAAATAAGTAATAGTGGGCAAAAGAAATGAGTGGTGATTTTCCAAGACATGCCCAGACTGCTGCTCAGGCAGCCACATTTAAGCATCATGCATTATTTCAAATCATTATTAAGACAGCTCAATCAAAGGCTCATATCCATCACAGCTAAAATTCTCAAGGTAGTTTTAAAGTTTTAAAGATAAGGGGTACAAAAGGCACAGGCAGTTTAAATGCTCCCATTCCTTCAGTGTTTAATAACTTGATGACATGAGAAACTTACCTCAACTTCATCACTTTCATTTATATCTTTATTATAACCTACAGGTGGTGGGAATCTCACGTCATGGAATGGAATCTGCCTCTCTGGCTGCCAGCTGCAAATAAACAAAACACATAATTATTTAGCCAGCTTTTCAGTTTAATGAAAACAATGACCATGATACCATCAACTTTGGTTAGGTATGACCTTCTGGTAATCTAATTTAAAGAAGCAAGTGCTTTAAAACTGTCAGTATTTTGGGAAGTGGGGCTTAAGGGCAACATAGAGACATTTCAACAAAGTCTGCATGCAGCACAACAGCCTTGTAGTTTTCTATTTGGAATATTTATCTAAACACAACAGATCAACATTATAATTTCCCAAATGAGCCTTTTTTTCCAATAATTCCAACCTTCAAGAGTTCTAAATTTAAGGCCACAACAGCAATGTCCTTTGATGCTTAAATTAAATGTTAGTATCAGTAAGTATTAGTAATATCAACGCCAGACTTCTACTTGCAAAGGAATTTTAACCACATTCCAATTACCACAAAAACTGGTACTAAATGCCCCCTAATTCCCAAGCAAAATGGGGCAGTCAGCACATTAGCAATTCAGAACTCACTTTTCCCCATTTAAATTTTAGATCCCACGAGGTGGTCAATTCTTGCCATGGATAGCTGACTGCTGATCAGTATGACCTACCAGCATGCACTGGCCTTGGTGGGGTCTTCTAAACCACCGAAACCCAGTGGAGACAGCCTATAGGAGTTTGGTAAGTTAACTATGTCTTTAATTTAAAATGACATGAAACAATTTTGAAAAACCCCAAATTATTCTATTATATCCACAATGATATGAAACACTAAAAGACAATCTTTGCAAAAACACTGGAGGATTCAACTGCTAGAGCAGTCATTTCCATTTTTATTTTGTTTGTTTTTAACTAAAGAGCTTTCTAAGTAAAATCCTATAGAGAAAAGTGCATTTTTTTAAAAAAGAAGAGTTATTATATAAGACAGGAGGGTAGGTAAGTCAGAATTTGTGGAAATCTGATTAGGGCCTATATTAGACTGAACCCTTTCCCTAAATTATACACACTTGAAAACCATAAAACAAAACAAACAAACAAAAAAACTGCCTTTACCTCAGAAAAGCCTTTTTAAACTTACTGAAAAAAACAGTGACTTTTAACATGTTACATACTCTGGCTTCTCTTCGGAATATATAAATCTTTCACCTTTTAACATGTTACAAATTCATTGATAATTTGGTAAGATTGGTAAAGCAAATAATAATATACAATATTATTTTCTTAGTTCAAATAAGGAACAATTATTTTAAGTCTTACATGTACAAAGATAAAAATTCAAATTCTTTATTCAAAAAACGTAAAGGCCCTGGCCAGGTAGCTCAGTGGTAGAACATGGTCCCTGTATGCCAAGATTGCAGGTTTGAACCCTGGTCAGGGCAAGAATCAACAAATAAACGCATAAGTAAGTGGAAAAACAAATCAATGTTTCTATCTCTCTCTCTTCTCCGCTCTAAAAAGTCAATCAATCAAAAAATGTGAAATAGGGAAGGTAAAAACAAAGCATCTAAAATAGTTTGGTATTATTGTAATAGGATGTTTTAATTAAAAGAAAGGGTAAATATAGTCTGAAGTTTTATAAAATATTAAGGCTTTTTAAAAAGAAAATCAAAAAGAAAAAAAAGAAGGGCAAAGAGACTACTTTGGTAGGACCCTATCAAATCCTGGTGATATGCTTAAACCCAGTGTTGACTCTCAAACATATTTCATGAACTCAAGGAAAAACAGTTTATTTCAAATTCCACACATGACAGATAGTTTGAAGAGAAACTTTTATACAGCTATGGTATACGAGAGAAGTAGGAGGGAGGTCATAATAATTTCATGTTTATAGCAGAACTCTGAAAATAAAAGAGAACTGATGTGATAAATCCATGTGTAAACAAAGATATACTGTTAAATAAAAAGAAAATGACTGCTTAGTGTTAATACTCTAGAGATTAGGGACTACAGGAAAAACTAAGAGTGGCAAATAAAGATAACTCTCCTTTTAGGGGAAACAGTGTTTACCTAGTGATGGAAGCAAGCAGTAAAGAATATAATTACAAGGAAAAAATTACTCTCCAAGTTATCAAAGATTCGTCCATAAGACATGTGACACTGTTGTCTAGAGTATAACTTTAGATACCAGAAACAACAAAGAGGCAGATTTGAAACTATAGGATCTACATATTCTGTGAGAGGTATTTTGTAATTTGGACAGAAACTATTAGTCTAGAGCTAACAGTAGGGTCAGATACACTAAGTCATTTTTATCTCTATCCCCCTAAATGTATTTCATGCATCACAGGACACTACTTTGTTCTGTTGGTAGGTAAAATAATCTGCAAACAATCTACTTACAGTATGTGTGGGCCAAATACTATTATTTTTATATATTTTAAAATATTTTATTTATTTATTTTTTAGAGAGAGGAAGACAGGGGGAGAGAAACATCAATGTGTGTGGTTGCCTCTCACGTGCACCCTAATGGGGACCTGGCCCACAACCCAGGCATGTGCTCTGACTGGGAATTGAACAGGCGACCCTTTGGTTCACAGGCCAGCACTCAATCCACCAAGCCACACCAGCCAGGGCTCCAGATACTATATTTTAACAGATTTATTGACATATTCACATACCATATAATCTATCCACTTAAGTGTATGTAAAATTTAATGGTTTTAAGTATATTAAAAGATATGTGCAACTGTTACCAGCCAATTTTAGAACATATTCATTACCTCAAAAACACTATATTCTTTAGCTGTGGCTCCCTATTCCCCCATTTCTAAGCAATCACTAATCTATTTCTTCTCTCTATAAATTTGTAATTTGCTTTTGTTATATATACCATTAATTATCTTGGTACATAAAAGCCAAAATATTACAATTGTTGAGCATTCTTCAGAGTTCGGTAAAATTAAGAGTCAGTAAGATTATGACCACATCTATACTTTGGCTAAGGAGTTTATTATACTTCACAATCTTGAATGGCTACTCTGAAAACAGCCTTTATTAGCAATCAAAAATTTTAGTCAACATAAACACAGAGAACAGAATGACAGTTTGTCAGAAGGGAGGGGGTAGGAGGATTGCACAAAAAGAGTGAAGGAATTAATCAGTATAAATTGGTAGTTACAGAATAGTCATAGAGCTGTGGATTGTAGCATAGGGAATACAGCGTCATAATGACTGTGTGCAGCCAAGTGGGTCCTTGGGACACTGGAGGGACCACTCTGTAAAGTGCATGATTTTCTGGCCACTTTGCTATACATCTGAAACTGGTACAAAATGTGGACTATAATTAAAAAAAAATTTAGTCAAGAGATTTGTCTCCCCCAATAAAATGTTAACATCTATATTATTGATGCTTTCATATAGCTAATGTTCCTAGGCCTATAAGTATTTTTATTTATGCATCCAGCAGAAAAAAGCAAACAAAAATCCAGTTACCACTACTATTGATTATAAATATAAGAAACAGATAAAAAATAAGTTAATGGGTAAACATGATTATTTCCAATAAAATATACTAAGGAATAGCCTGACGGAAGGGGGCAAAGGCTGGGTAGAGGTGGGAAAAGGGGGGGAAATGGGGACATCTGTAATACTGTCAACAATAAAAATAAAGTAAAAAAACATAATAGAAAACTAATACCACTGATTTTAGATTTAATGTTACAAAATTCATGTCAATTTTCTAATACCCATGAATCCATTCACTTTAATCTTTTAACAATTACAAATATTCCTATACAAACTCTCGTTACTAATACAAAAGGATCTGGTTTCTTTCTTCACATTCAAGGAAACTGAGATGTAAGGATCAAAATTATACAAACAGGATCTCTGAGGTCTCTTGGAACAGTTTTTCCATTGGTTTAATGTGGAATTGTTCAGGAACTTCCTGGTTAGTAACATGAAGATCCATTCCTGGAAAACACTCAAACTAGGCTTAATTTATTTTAGTGAGGAGTAAAAAGAATAATTAGCATAAAATATAAAAGAACCTGAACCTAAAATTATATCAAGACACTTACTTGTTTTCAAACGCAACTGTTATTGAATCTTCATGAACGTCCTTTACAAATGCCTGTAAAAAGAAAAGTTAAATTAACTTCTAAACCCGAAGATCATTTGTTTTAAAATTTTACACAGACACCAAACATTTTTTGTTTAAGAATAAAATGGAGCTTCAAATGAAAGTTTGTAATTTTGTGGGAATAATTCATTCATGAATCACATCTATATGTAGCCACCTACTATGTGTTAGGCCCTAGGAATACTGATTAGTTAAAACAAAACATGAAAAAAGTACTCCAGAGTTCTGTATGCAATAGCAGAGGGGAAGGAGAGGCAGACAGAGGGAGGGACACAGTAAACTGAAAATTGCAATGCTGGTAGTGAGTGCAAAGCTGAAAGTATGCTTTAGGCGTCAATTATTTTAAACTATAAAACTTGTTCCAGAGCTGTATGTCACCCAGTATAGATATATTGTAACCTATCTTTTTCTCCTTAGTAAAATTTTAGTATACAGTAGTAAATTACTAAATATAGCTGAAAATCTATGTATACACAAGTACACTACATTTTCTTTAACAACAATATGCTGCTAATACCGCTAAAAAGTCCAATTACCACAGTTTAATTAAGTTTTCAATCTCACAGGCACTTGGAGAAAAAAGTAGTAATATAAAGTACAGAGGTTTAAATCTGATAACATAATTGCCAATAATCTACAGAAAGACATAACAAAAGTAATAGCTCATTACAGACAATTCTTTAATCAGCACAAAGTCCGTAATTCTATAAAATGACATAACACAAGAAATCACTAATTATCAAGAACTTGTCCATCAGCATGCTATCTGTAATTCTGTAAAGTTGTTTTTTAACAGGTGCAGGAGGTTTTGTTTTTGTTTTGACAATTAGAATAAAGCATAAAGAAACCCAAGGGCCTTTATATCTTAATTAATTTTATAATGGCTCAAGAGATTTAAGCTTCTGACTCAAATTTGTTCTGTACATGTTTCTCTTGTTCCATGATTTTTCCACACCTGCAAGGATTATGGCCAAACTCCTTCTCTGGCTGTAAAAGGCACTTTATGACCTGGCCCCACTACTTATCTCTCCAAGCTTCATCTTTAACATCCTTGGAGGTTCTGATTCAGCATTGCTAAAATACTTGGGCCTCTCTTTGTAAATGTTCCTTCTTTCCAAATCTCCTACTGGTCTTTTTAGGTTTCAGTTCAGATCTCACCTCCTCTGAGAAAACCCTGAAGATAGGTGAAATTCGGTCCTCTACATTCTTACAGCATCCTATGCTTATCCCTACTATGAATTTACCACACTTTTTTTATTATTGCCTATCTGCCCACTAACAGCAAACTTCTGGGGTCAGGGGGCGGGGTGGATGACAGATCTTATTTTATTTACTGTTGGACTTCAGAGTGCTTACTAAAAACTCAATGAACAGTTATTAAGTGAATCATTGTCTAAGGGGTTGCTACGCTACATGTGGAGGAAAGTTATACGTGTTGGATGGAAGGTGTGTGTATGTGTTGATCAGGGAAGACACACAAGAAGGTGAGGCTCCTATAAAACTTTAAAGAAAGAATTAGCATAACAAAAGAGCAGAGGATGTGGAGGCAGGCAAGGCATAAAAGGCAGCAGGAACAAAAGCTTAGAATTGGAGAAATGGGTGTAGTAGAAATAAATCCTTTGTAGACAAGAAAGCCAAAATGTTTTAAGGGGAAAAAGAATACTGTTTTCAACAAACAGGACCACTGGATATCCATATGTAAAAGAATAAAATTTAACCCTTACCTCATACCATATACAGAAATTAACTAAGAGAACGCATCAGAGACTTAAATGTAAGAGTAAGAACTACAGAACTCGGCAGCAGCAAGATGGCAGAGGAGTGAATGGAAGTCACACTAACCTCCTCCCAGGATGAATCGAGTTAAACTAAATTGTGGAGAAATCACCCAGAACAAACAACTGAACAATAGCTAGAGAGAAGCCTTATTACCTTGGAAAGACAGAACACCCAGCTTAAGCACAACCTGTTTGGTAAGGAGTGCAGTGGAGACTCAAAAGGGATGGCTGAAGAGCCACAGGCAGCAGAGCCAGAGAGATAATTAAGCAACTGGTTGGATCCCCCTGAGAGGTCTGGGGTCTAAACTCTAAGCTGGGATCCCCAGCCTAGAGCACCAAAGCCCAAAAAGTACACAGAAAACAACCAGTGGCAAAAAGCAGCAGGGTTACTCTCTGCCAGAGAAAGATGACTGGAGATGCCAAGAGCTGTTTAAAGGGCCAACACACAAATTATCATTTGCAGCCACTTACTCTGGGCAGTGTCAAAGGTGGGAGGAGAGTCGGCTAGAGATGCCTGAGGAAAGACTAGGGACAGAAGCATTGGGGAGAAAGCTGAGATAGTAGCCTTCAGGAACCCGGTGCTGAGTCATCCCCCACATGGCAGCAGCCATGTGCTCATGCACACCAATCCCTTCAAAGTGGCAGTAGCCTAAGGGGAAATAATAGCCCCAACCCCAAGAGGGATTCTGCCCTGCCCTATGGGGATTAAGGGTGACTGCTGAGTGCCTAGATTTACAATTGAAGGAAATAGCCACAGACAGTAGATCCCTGGCAGTCTCAGAACAGGCTCCCTAAGGTCAGACAGGGTCAACATCTGACATCACCAAAGGTGGATCCAGAAAGAAAAAACAGTGGTAAATACCAAGGACTACCGAGATGAAATCCACTGAGGTCTTCTCCATGATTGGTGATATTTTCTTTCCTGTATAGCTTTTTAACATTCACTTCTTGTCCATCAAGTGTGAGCATATTCTGGCTTCTCCATTTCTTTTTATATTCAGGATGTAAATTTTACTTTCTCTATTTGCATTGCTCTGACTCCCACCTCTTATTGGTGCTCCTACCTCTCCCCTCCCAAAATCATTTTTCATTAAGTAGTTCTTCTCATATTAGCTCTCCTTTCTTATAATACTCTTAATCTCCTTACATCCTATTAATATTGGATCATTTGCAGTTGATAGTGGGATGGAAGGGAGTTATTTTTGTGGGTGTGGGTCTGTTTCCTGGACTGAGCTGTTTTGTTCTGGCAGCACCAGCACAACAGCACATAATACGTCGTAGGCGGAGTGACCATCAGTCAACCACCTGGAGGGAAGCACCCAACAACAACCAAAAACCAATTACATCCAAAGATCCAAATAAATGGAATAAAGGCATCCCAAGAGCACCAAGTTCAGGAGATCAATGAGACTGCACCACTCAATCTCACAGGTTTCCTACCATAGAAGTCCATGCCACAAAGTGAGAGTGCCAGAACATATCACTTTAAGAAGTAGAAGCAAACAAGGAGTCTAACAAACAATGGAAAGATAAAGAAACATCCACCAATCAAATGGAAAGGAGAAATCCTCAGAAAAGGGCCAAATGAAATAAAGGCAAGTAAACTATCATATACTAAGTTCAAAACAATGGTTATAAGGAAGCTCAATGAGCATGGTGAGAATTACCAAAAACTACAGGGAAACTACAAGGAAAACTATATCAGCATAAAAAAATGACATAGAAGCAAAATGACAGCATCAAAAATGAAAACAATATCAGCATCAAAAATGACAGAAATGATCAACAAGAGCCAAGAGGAAATGAAAAATATAATTTCTGAGCTGATGAACATAGCAGAAGGAATCAAAAGCAGGCTAAATGAAGCAGAGGTTCGAATCAGTGAGCTGGAGGACAAGATATGAAAAACTTCTAAGAACAAGGAAAGGAAAAAAGAATAAAGAAGAGTTAAGGGAACTGCAGGATAACATGGAATGTAACACTATCCATATAATAGGGATACCAGAACGAGAAGAAGAAGAAAGAAGAAAAAAGAAGAAGAAAGAAGAAAAGAAGAAGAAAGAAGAAGAAGAAAGAAGAAAGAAGAAGAAGAATTAGAAGAAGAAGGGAGAGAAACCTGTTTGAAAAAGTAATGATGGAAAATGCCCCTAATTTGATGAGAAAGTCACAAATCCAGGAAACACAGAGGGTCACAATCAACAGGAACACAAAGAGGCCCACTCCAAGATACATCGTAATTAAAATGGCAAAATTCCAAGACAAGGAGACAATCTTATAGGTAGCAAGGGAGAAACAAGAAGTAACACATGAGGGAGCCCTGATCAGACTAGCAGCTGACTTCTCAATGGAAATGCTACAAGCCAGAAGGGACTGGCAAGAAATATTCCAAGTAATGAAAACCAGAGGCCTGAAACTAAGACTAGTTTATCCAGCAAGGCTCTCAATTAAAATGGAAGACCAAATAAGGAAAACTTCCCAGACAAGAGAAGGCTTAAAGAATAACCTCCACCAAACCAGCACTGCAAGATATACTAAAGGAACTGCTTTAAGAAGAGGAAGAAAAAGAGTGAGAGAAAGAGAGAGGAACACAGTTCCAAAAAGCAGTAAAATGGCAATGAACAAGTACCTATCAATAATAACCTTAAATGTAAATGGTTTAATGCTCCAATCAAAAGACACAGGGTGGCTGAACAGATAAAACATGACCCACACATATGATGCCTACAAGAGACCCACCTCACAACAAATACCTACACAGACTGACTGAAAAAAATATTCCATGCAAATGGACAGGAAAACAAAAGCCAGGGTAGCAATGCTTATATCAGATAAAACAGACATCAAAACAAAGGCTATAAAAAGAGACACAGAAGAAAACTTTGTAATACTAAAGGAAAGAGTCCATCAAGAAGACATATATATAGTAAACATATATGCAGCCAACATTGGAGCACTCAAATATATAAGGAAATTCTTGAAAGATATCAAGAAAGATATAGATAGCAACAAAATTATAGAAGAGGATTTTGACACTCCACTGTCAACAATCCATAAATCTTTCACCACAGTATCAACAAGGATACTGTGGAACTAAACAATGCATTAGATCTAATGGACTTAACTGACACAAATATATAGAAACTTTCATCCCAAAGAAGTAAAATATACATTCTTTTAACATTTTCAAAGATAGACCATATGCTAGGACACAAAACGAGTCTCATAAATTCAAGAAAATTTAAATCATATCAAGAATTTTCTCAGACCAAAAGGGCTTGAAACTAAAAACAAGCCTGAAGAAAAACAAAACAAAACACAAAAACAGTCAGACTCATGGAGACTGAAAAGCATGCTATTAAACAATGAATGGTTTAATAATGACATAAAAGAAGAAAACAAAAGTTTCCGGGAAAAAAAATGAGAATGGACACCCAAGAGTCCAAAACCTATGGGATACAGCGAAGGAAGACCTGAGAGTGAAGTTCATAGCAATACAGGTCTATCTAAAAAAAAAAAAAAAAAAAAGAAACATTTCAAATAAGCAACCTAACCCTACATCTACTAGAACCGGAGGGAAAACAACAAACAAAGCCCAGAGCTAGTAGAAGGAAGGAAATAATCAATATGAGAGCAGAATTAAATGACATAGAGACTAAAAAAAACAACTCAAAGGATCAACAAATCCAGGAGCTGGTTCTTTGATAAGATAAAAAAACTCTACAAGCCTTTAACTCATCAAGGAAAAAAAGAGAACCCAAATAAATAAAATCAGAAATGGAAGAGGAGAGAATATAACTGATATCACGGAAATACAAAGGATATAAGAAATTAGTACAAACAACTATTTGCCACAAAATTTGAAAACCTAAGTGAAATGGACAAACTTCTAGAAAACTTCAATCTTCCAAAATTGAATCAAGAAGATGCTGAAAGAAGGACCAGACTGATAATAGCTGGTGAAATTGAAGCAGTAATAAAAAAAAATCCCAGTACACAAAAACTGTAGAACAGGAGAATTTCACAAAACACTTAGTAAAAGGCTAATACCCATCTTTCTCAGACTATTCCAAAAAATCCAAACAGATGGAAGACTCCCAAACTCTTTATGAAGCCAGCATCATCCTAATCCCCAAACCACATGACGACACAACAAAGAAAGAAAAAACTAAGAAAGATACAAACCAATATCACTAATGAACCTAGATGCTAAAATTCTCAGCAAATTATTGGTAAACCATATCCATTAATACATTAAAAAGCTCTTACAGTATGATCAAGTGGCACTGGTCCCAGGGATGCAAGGATGGTACAATATTCACAAATCAATAAACATAATACATCACATAAACAAAAGGAAAAACAAAAACCACATGATCATATCAATAGATGCAGAAAAACCATTTGAAAATGTACAGCACCCATTTATGATGAAAAAACTCAGCAAAGTAGGAGTAGAGGGAGCATTCCACAACATAATAAGGGCCATATACGAGAAACCTACAGCCAACATCATACTCAACAGGCAAAAACTAAAAGGCTTCCCACTAAGATGACAAACAAACCAAGGATGTCCACTCTCACCACTTCTATTCAACATAGTATTGGAAGTCCTAGCAACAGCAATCAGACAAGAAAAAGAAATAAAAGGCATCCAAAATGGAAAGGAGGAAGGAAAACTGTTATTGTTTGCAGGTGACATGATAGCATACATTGAAAACCCTCTGTACTCCACCAAAAAATACACTCGACCTAATAAGTGAATTTGGCAAAACAGCAGGATACATAGTCAATATTTAGAAATCAAAGGCATTTTCATATACCAACAACAAAATATCAAATACAGAAATCAGGAAAAGCATCCCATTTGCTATAGCAACAAGGAAAATAAATTACCTAGGAATAAAACTAACCAAGGCAGTAAAGGACCTGTCCTCAGAAAACTACACAACAGTGAAGAAAGAAATTAAAGAAGACACAAATAAATGGAAGCATATACCATGCTCATGGATTGGAAGAATTAACATAATTGAAATGTCCATACTACTCAAAGCAGTTTGTAGATTCAAGGCAATCCCTATTAAAATGCCAAGGACGTATTTCACAGACATAGAAAAAACATTTCAGAAGTTTATATGCAACCATAAACGACCCTGAATAACTTAAACAATTTTGAGAAAGAAGGACAAAGCAGGAGGGTTCCCAATACCTGAGCTCAAACTGTATTACAAGGCCACAGTAATCAAAACAGTCTGGTCCTGGCATGAGAACACACTCACAGATTAATGGAACAGAATAGAGAGTCCAGAAATAAACCCATGTTTTTATGGTCAATTTATATGCTGCAAAGTAGGCTGAAGCATAAAATGGAGTAAAAATAGCCTCTTCAGGCCCTGGCTGGCATAGCTCAGTGGATTGAGCATGGGCTGGGAACCAAAGTGTCCCAGGTTCGATTCCCAGCCAGGGTACATTCCTGGGTTGCAGGCCATAACCCCCAGCAACCGCACATTGATGTTTCTCTCTCTCTCTCCCCCTCCCTTCCCTCTCTAAAAAAATAAATAAATAAAATCTTTAAAAAAAATAGCCTGTTCAAGAAATGGTGTTGGGAGAGCTGGACAGCAACCGTAGTTTTTGGATCATAAGACACACTTAGGTTTTAGAGGAAAACAGAAAAAGAAATTTTGAAGCAAAAAATGTGGTAAAATATTTAATAACATAAATAACATAATATTTCACCAATGTGAACATAAAGCTACCTTCGGACTATAAGACACACCCCCACTGCACCCCCAAACTTGGGGGAAGTACATCTTACAGTCCAAAAACTACAGTGTATGCAAAAAAATGAAACTCGAACACAAACTTACATCATACACCAAAATAAAAGACTCAAATATAAGCTATGGCACTATAAAGTCCTAGAGGAGAACACGGGCAGGAAAATCTCAGATATTCCATGCAGTAGTATTTTCTTCAATACATCCCTAGAGCAAGGGACATAAGGGAAAGAATAAACAAATGTTACTGCATCAAAATTAAAAGCTTCAGTACAGCTAAAGAAAACATCAGTGAAATGAAAAGGGAACCAACTGTATGGGAAAACATATTTGCCAATGATACCTCAGACAAGGGTTTGATCTCCAAAATATATAGAGAACTCCCATGATTCCACTCCAGGAAGACAAACAATCCAATTAAAAAATGGGTGAAGACCTGAACAGATACTTCTTCAAGGAGGCCATCCAGAGGGCCAAGATATATGAAATGAAGCTCAGCATCTCTAGCCTTTAGAGAGATGCAAATTAAAATCACAGTGAGATACCCCTTCACACTGATCAGAATGGCCATCATAAACAAATCAACAAACAACAAGTGCTGATGACGCTGTGCAGAAAAGGGAACCCTAGTGCAGGTGTTGGTGGGAATGCTGACTGGTGCAACCACTGTATAAAATAGTATCGAATTCCCTCAAAAAACTGAAAATGGAACTCCTTTTGACTCGGCAATTCCACTGATGGGACTGTACTAAGAATCCTGAAACTCCAATTCAAAAGAACCTATGTACCCCAATCTTCGTAACAGCAGAATTTATTAAAGCCAAGTGCTGGAAGCAACCTAAGTGCCCATTAGTAAATGAGTGGATCAGAAAACTGTGGTACATTTACATGATGAAATACTATGCAGCAAAAAGAAAGAAGGAGCTTCTACCCTTCATGACATCATGGATGGAACTGGAGAGTATCATGCTAAGTGAAATAGCCACTTGGTGAAAGACAAATACCATACGATCTCACCTATAAGTGGAACCTAATCAATGAAACAAAGAAGCAAGTAAAATAAAACCACCTGCATTGAAGTAAAGAACTGACAGTAACCAGAGTCAAAGGGGAGGGAGACAAAGGGGAGAGAAAGGGAAGGGTCATGAAGGAACATGTATAAAGGACCCATGGACAAAGCCAAAGGAGGATAGGATTGAGTGTAGGAGGTAAGTGTGAGTGGGGCCTGGGAAAGTAGTGGAGGGAAATGGAGACAAGTGTACTTGAACAATAAAAATTTAAAAAGAACTGTGAAAATCTTAGAAGAAAACATAGCGGCAAACCCTGATTACTTTGGATTTTGGGAACATAACTAGTTTAAGACCATTCTTTAATGTCTATATCCTCACTAACTGGCACAATTTCTGGTAAATAGTAGGTGCGCAATAAATGTGCAAAACAAGTGATTCAATGCAAATGTCTTGGTAAATGAATGTGTCTTCAAAGGATGGAAGTGAGAACATTTTTTTAAAAACTGAAACAACCAAATATGCAAAATTAAAACTTAGCAGGCAAGTATTAATTAGCTGCTCCTAACAAAAATAATGGCAAGTGAGGCAGGGCCCTGGAAAACATTTATATTGAAGATACATAAATAAAGACACCAAACTCTTGCAATTATGTTTAAAAAAAATGCAAAGCTATGCTAAAGGAAGTTTTCTTGTGAGTGCAGGGTGTACTTAAAATGGAATCTAGGTGCTCTGCTATACCCAACATGGCTAAATTATTATTTCTAACTTAAACATGTATATAAAGGTTTATAGTTGCTGGTTTAAGATAGGGGGATCCACATTTTCTTCTTATTTTGATCTTGCTTACATTTACCCTGCGATATTTAAATCATGAACAATTTCTACAGTGTATTTTGAGAACTCTAAGAGTGATCATGACTTTTCAGGATATACTAGATTTCATAAGGGTTCGAGGCCTCAGTGTTTTAAGGGGTTCTTTCCCCTCTATTATTTCAGGAGCACAATGGCTTGATTCTGAATTAAAACTGCAGGAAGTGGTCGCTCTTAGATTTATAAAGTCCCCAAAATTATGGAAAATGGGAAGAACAGACCCCTCTTCCCCACTTTTCTCTATTCACATGACGCTATTACCAAATTAACAATCTGCTTTTGAGAGGTGGGATAAGAACTAAAATCAAAACTCTTATTAGGAGGCGATCTCTTATTTACCAAGAAGGGATGTTGCTTTCATCTTCATCCTTGTCTCAAGTTTTGTTTGCATGTCTTAGAAGTACAGTTGACCCTTAAACAACATAGATTTTAGCCTTGGCTGGTGTTGCTCAGTGGATTGAGCACCAGACTGCAAAGCAAAGGGTTGCCAGTTCGATTCCCAGTCAGGGCACATGCCTGGGTTGCAGGCCAGGTCCCCAATAGGGAACGAGGGGCAACCACACATCAATGTTTCTCTCCCTCTCTCCCTCTCCCTCTCTCTAAAAATAAATAAAATCCTTAATTTAAAAAAGCATAGATTAGCCCTGGCTGGCGTAGCTCAGTGGATTGAGCGCAGGCTGTGAACCAAAGCATTGCAGGTGCAGGTTCAATTCCCAGTCAGGGCACATGCCTGGGTTGCAGCCACGGCCCCCAGCAACCGCACATTGATGTTTCTCTTTCTCCCTCCCTTCCCTCTCTAAAAATAAATAAATAAAATCTTTAAAAAAATAAGTTCTCTTACAAAATAAGGTAATAAAAATGTTAAAAATGACACCGGCTTTAAAAAATAAAAAATAATAAAAAAGCATAGATTTTAACTGCATGGGTGTACTTACACACAGGTTTTTTTCAATCAATACCTACACTGTTTTCAATCCATACTTGAGAGTCCACAGATGTAGAAGTCCACTAGTTAGCTAGGAGAACCTTGTTACAGCTGGGTGAAGAACTACTGTTGTTAAATCAGGTATCTTACAATACTATTACCCTTGTGTAAAATTGTGCTGTCCACCAAAGCAGCCACTGGTCATATGTGACTATATTTAAATTAATTAAATTAACTAAAATTAAAAATCAGTCTCCCACTCATACTTGCCCCATTTCAAGTGCTTACCAGCCAGCCACACATGGCTTAGTGCCTACTGTAGTGGACAGTGAAAGCAGAAACCATTTCCATCATCTCAGCAAGTTCCACTGGATGACACTGACTTAAAATATTCATAGATGCCAGGGACTGTTTTCAAAATAACCTTAAAAGTACTCTGGAAATTAGTCTCATAATTTCAGTGCTATATATTTTTTTATTTGCCAAGAAGTTACTGCACTGTTTAATCATACTCATTTACCACATTTGTCCATTTCCCAAATCAAACATTCCCTCAAAGGAGGAAGATCTGCAACTCTTGTGACTATTTAAACTAAACAAACAAAAAAGCTTCCAAAGGCTCTGAAAGCAATTCTGGATGTAGTGTCAGAAATGGTTTGAGTAATCATCACAGCCTACCAGGGCCTGCCTTTGAGTAAATGAGGCTTATCTGTATTGGATGTTTGCATGGCTGCTCCAAAATCAGTCTTTTTTTGGTCAGTGCATATTAAGTAAATACAGAAAGCATGTAATACCTTCTCATTGTTGTTGTAAAAAGTGGAATTAAAAAAAAAAAAACCTCATTAGTTTCTTCTGACCAGTACTTACACCAAGAACAACCATCTCCTATGACTTCTAAGGCCTTTTACTAAACTGTCACTTCCAACAAGGGTCCCATCTTCCTATCTCCTATTATACTTTCTCCAATACCCTTTCTTTTGTCTCTGCCCCTCCATTACCCCAACATTCATACTCTCCATTCCTGACCACTTCCAGAGCACTATCACCCCACCCATCACCAACTTGGAGAACTACATTTTGTTGTGATCCTACCTATCTGTAGCAAGCAAAGCTGGCATTTGGGGAGAAGATAGTCATGTTGGTTTTTGGGAGGGGACTTCTGAGAGGTTACCAAAGAAGGCAAATTGAAGGGGTTTGAATGAATACATAAAGGAAGCTGTACTGAATGAGAGCTAGGTCTCTTCTTGTAACAGTCAATAAACTTAACGGTTAAGAATTGTGCTATGAATGAGACCTAGGTTCAAAATCTTGGTTTTACCACAACACAGCTATGGGGCTCTCAAGAAGTGGTCTTTGGTCCTCACATTCCTCATCCGCAGGTAATGAATGGATACAGGGGGACTGGACCTACATTCTAAGGTTGCTATAATGAAATCACACGTGTCCACTGCCTGGCACAATGCCTGGCACATAGTTGGCATTAAATAACAGAGGTAAAACAGAGAGGGGCATATTTTATAAAAAATACAGAAACATAAAGGCCCTTGCATTTGAGCAAGTTATATCTCAATAAAATCGCATTTTTAAAAAGTTTAAAAAATTGAGATATAAAAAGAAATTACTGTTACCTCAAAGATACTAAATACTGAAATGTTATTTAGACTCTGAGAAAGGAAAAATGTAATGAATATCTTTGGGGTCTTAGAAAGGTGCTAAAGTGCAACTAAACACAGACACAGGCTCCTTATCTGGGGGAATAAACAGGACATCAAAAGTAATTATGAGATTCCCAACTTATTGGTAACTGGCCCAAAAAGGCAATCAGAAAAACCTTACCAAAATGTGTAATGACTAGAAATCCAATTCACACATTACATTACCAGATTAATGAAATTAAGAAGAAAATCCATCCCTTTTTGGGTGAACTCTTCCTCCTCTACTGTGTCACATCCTTTAGTTTATAGTAAACTCTCTCACAAATATGTGTCACTGATCACAAGAGAGGCTGTCATGTACAAAAATTTCAACATAAGCCCCTGACCACCAATAAACACAACCACTACATTATCACTGAAGACAGCACATGTAGTCTGCTGAATAGTCTAATGATTATTCTCATTAGAGAAAACTTAGAGCTCCACAAAATAATCCTTCAAAAAAAACCTGTAAGATATAGAGAATAGAGACATATGGGATAAAATATGATTCAAACCCAAGATCTCATATATAAAGTGACTTACTGCTTTGTCACCCTCTGTATGTGGGAACTAACAAAATAAGGGAATGAACAATGAAAACAGAAAAGCATATTAAATCTTATCAACAGCCCTTCCAACTACATTGAATACCTAGGAATACTTGACTTCACCTGGGCATTTACCACAAATTTTGAGGAAAACAGAGTCTTTCTGGTTCACCCTGAACCAAAGACAACACACAATTACAGAGAGAGTATTAAAAGGATTATTAATTTTCCTGTGTGCATGTATCCTAACTTTTGAATACTTCAGTTCTTATGTGCTCCCAATGTAACAAAAGTCAGTTTCATAGCATGGCCAAAGATTTCTAGCTTTACCCTTCCTTAATAGGCATTCATATGAAGAATTACAGTGTAATATATGTCAAGGTGCAAGAGTTAATAAAAAAGCTGAGCCCTGGCTGGTGTGGCTTAGTGGGCTGAGCACTGGCCTGCAAACCACAGGATTACCAGTTCGATTCCCAGTCAGGGTACACGCCTGGGTTGCAGACCAGGTCCCCAGTAGGGGGCGTGTGAGAGGCAACCACAAAATGACATTTCTCTCCTTCTCTTCCTCCTTTTCTCCCTCCCTTCCCCTCTAAAAATAAATAAAACCTTTAAAAAATAAAAAGGAGGCCGATACATTAGTTAACCATTTTATTACATTTCACATCATTGTACCAACAGTAAAAAATGGCAACATAACTCCAATTGCACTTATAGAATGCTAAGGAAGTGATACAATAATAAATGCAATCAAAGATTATAATGAAGTCGAAAAGTGGGCAGGAAATCAAATATAACTCATTTCTTCAAGCTAAATTTCATCATTTCAGGAAATCAGACTACCTGATCTCAAATCATGGATCTGATCCTTACTAACTCTGACACATCATAGTAAGTCACTTACCTAATCTGTCTGTACATCTTGTACTCATCCATAAAATGGGAATAATGACAGTACCTCAGAATGTGGGAGAAGATTAAATTAACAGAGAGAATGTGCCTAGAACAGTGCCTGGTACCTAGAAAGCTCTCAGCACCTGTTAATAGCTATGATAATCATGATTGTAATCATCTCAGGAAGCACATTCCCATAGTGGGCAGGAATGAGAAACCTAGTTATTGTATCACTGAATTTTTTAAAAGATTTTATTTATTTTTACAGAGGTAGGGGAAGGGAGGGAGAAAGAGAGGAAGGGAAACATCACTGTGTGGTTGCCTCTTGTGCACCCCCTACTGGGGACCTGGCATGAAACCCAGGCATGTGTCCTGACAGGGAATCAAACCAGTGACCCATTGCTTCCCACCCCGGTGCTCAATCCACGGGGCCACCACAACCAGGGCTATATCACTGATTTTTTTTAATTAAATCTTCATCAAGGATATGTTTATTAATTTTTTTTTTTTAGGGAGAGAGGAAGGGGGAGAGATAAACATCATTGTAAGAAAAACATGGATCAGCCTCTTGTACCATCCTGACCAGGAACTGAATCTGCTACCTAGGTATGTGCCCAGTTGGGGATCAAACCCTCAACCTTTTGGTGCATGGGACAACACTTCAACAAAAGAACAATCCAGCCAGCGGTATACCACTGAATTCTGTGTTTAATTATCTGGAAATTTTCAGAATGTTTGGGTATGAACTTGGAAAAGGCATACTTTAGAAGGGGAAAAATAATGCTTCCACAAACAAACTAAACACTTAAAAGGTTATTTAGAATCTGGGAAGAAAAAACATGTGGTTGGCCTGAATAATGCACTTCCTCAAAGTACAAAATATCACCTGTATGCAAAGTTAGGTCTAATGACTTCAGAGGAAACATGAACAGTGCCTTATACAAGTTTAGTAAAAGTGATTTCTAGCAGGCTATGTAGTTGATATGACATTTTGGACTACTTATGTCTTCATTTAAAAAATTTCCTCGATTGTAGATTTTCTCATATTTAGCTGCTGGTTCCATATTACCACTCACCAAATTAAAGTTTATCCTCAGATACCAAATCTAAAAACATAAAATATATTAAAATATAATCTAACAATAAAAATGTAATATAGTTATACCACATTACATATAAGTCAGTATATTTTCAGAAAACAAAAATTTTTGTATTGTTTTTTAAAATTGAATTTTATTTTTTTATTTTAGAGAGAAGGGAAGGGAAGGAGAAAGAAGGGGAGAGAAACATTGATGTGAGAGAGAAACATTGATTGGTTGCCTTCCGTACACATACCGACCAGGGACTGAACCTGTGACCCAGGCATGTGGACTGACTGGGAATTGAACTGGCAACTTTTCAGTTTGTGGGACCATGCCCAACTGAGTCACACTGGCCAGGGCAAGGTATTGTATCTTATGTTTCTTACATACAACTTACCCTTCTTTAGTAATTTTCATACTAGTATACAAAACCTAGGAATCTTAAGATATATTAGTACATTTATATTGTAATGACATACATTCCACATCTAAAATGGAGTTAATTCATTACCATTTTCAACATATAACTGAGTCAAAAAAACAAAACAAAACATCAACGACAACAATAAAACCCTCATATGCTATTTTAGGCAGATGCCCCTAGAATGAAGACCTTATTTCAGCATTACTCATTTAGAAGCTGCTTTGAAAACATTTTGCTAGGTATAATTCAAGTGTCTCCATGTTTTAAATAACCTAAGGCTCTATAAAATGTACTTGTGACTGATTTTTTCTAAGTCAAACACCTAAGCATAATAGTTGTGGGCTTTGATAATTAATAATTCTAACTTCCCAGTTTTTAAGAACATACACCAGAGTGAAAAACAGAAATGAGCTGTTACAATCTTAGAGTTTAGGGTTCATGGTTCTGTTAATTCTGCAATTTGAGCTTATTTTTTAGAAAAAGAATTCAATTGTTCCCAGTATATACTCTATCCAGTGTATATGGCAACACTGTATCATGGGCCCAGAAGATGGAGAATTGTCCCTTGTGATATCGTGGTTCTGTTAGACAAATCAAACTCTGAATTCAATTACACTGAAGTTGTTTGAGTTGTTTAGTTTTTTAAAGACTTTTCTATCATTTTGCCACTATTAGTTCATTTTTTCTTGGTCTTTATTTTCCATCTTGTCTGCCAATTCCCACTGGACAAGCAATTTAATTCAGTTTTGCTTTACTTTGGAACTCATAGCATTGAGTCCTATAAAAGTTCAAACCTTTTTCATTATAGAAACTATTTTTTCAACAATACAGACCATTAGAGGGGTTTTTTTTAAATAAACCTAATAAATATAACAGCAATTTCTTTACACACACTTGTTCATATTTCTTCTCAGGAAAGTACAGGACAGCATATACTTTTTATTTAACTTCAAATTAAGCAACATTGTCAAACAACAAGCAGAGGGACTGATAGCATTTCTTATATTTCAATCACTTTGCAAGCAAAATCACGGGAACAAAGCCTAGGTTGTTGGAAGAGGCTGAGAAATCCTTCAAGAGCAGAATATGCTATTTGCACTCTAAAGCAAGCAAACTCCACTACAAGACAAAGAGTGGCATCCAATCTAAACTAATTATCAAGGTTAGAATATTGTGCAACCATTAGCTCCTGCTGTTATTTATTAATACTTAGCACCACAAATCTGGTAAAAAAAAACAAAAACAAAAAAACCTACTAATCTTGGAACCAGAATGATTCTACACAAACTAGCAGCAATTAAGAATCGCCAAAATAAATGCAACCAAAATTCTGACTGTAGGGTCAAGGGAAAAAAAAATTATATTGATGAGACTTAAAAACAAACATAAATGCTGGGTTATTTCTTCCTCCTTTCATAGCAAAAGGTTTAATCTTTTTGCCAAAAGTGTGGAACACTTTATATACTTTACTCACTTATGAAATATATTGATCTCCAAATATGTCCATTAAAATTGGTAAATACATATAGAGCTGAGTCAATTGTTCATTTTCCTTCAGCCAAACCAGTCTCATCTGCAACATTTAAGTTCTTCTATAATAAATTTAAGAATCTTGTTGGACAATGGCAACAGCTAATTTCCATGTATCCTGACATACACACCTTCTATTGCCAAGACTGTAGTAAGATATTACTTGCAGAAGTTATAGAGGAGCACTGAACAGGAAACAATAATTTATAGACTACCAGATCTAGAGTTAGTATGTACCAACAAATGCACTACTGATACATCAAAATATTTTTAATCTTCTTTCAAAAATGTAAGGTATTAGTTGATATGTAGTGGTATAACTTAAAAAAGAAAAACAGAGTAAAATCATCAGGCCTATTTAAAACTTCAATAATAGTCCACTGCAACAATGAACATTCAGTGCAGACAGTTAAGTACTTGGGAGCAGAAAACAATTATTCTGACTCACTTAAAAAAAATTCCCCAGTAATAACATTCAGTTGCCTTTCTGAAGTTCCATGGCATATATTCAGGTCTTTGGAGAGTTAAAAAATTTTTTTTAAGTAGCAAAGTTGCTAATGATTTTGGAAGCTGAAGCATCTTTATTCCTGAATTTTCCCATATCTTATAACAAGGGAGGTACAAGAATATTCAAGATTACCAACTTCTTTAAGGCATTACTCAGATTTGTCAGTGTCTTCCTACAACTTTTGGATCTAAAATGTCTGAAATATATGAAGAGAAGCCACTAAAAATCAGTTGCGACTGTAATGTGATACTGACTACAGCTTCTTACTACCCTGTCTTCACACGCCTTAACCAAAACAGTGGAGCTCTCGGAAGTCTCCATGCTGGCCAGAAAAAGAAGCCAAAGGAGATCTGAAACCCTCTTTGCAAGGCAAGAGGCGGCGACAGATGCGACCCCGCTCCTAAGCAACTACCCACACCTCGGCCCGGATACCCACCGGGAGAGGATATTTAGAAAAAGACAAATAAGCCCTCGCAGTCACTTCATGCCGACATGGGCCCTTCTTGCAGGGATCTCCAACCTGCAGCTGGCCCTCTCCTATCCCCAGCTCTCTCTGGCGGGTCTCGGCCCCGAAAGGTTACCCTCTCCTCCTTGCCCGCTTCTCATTCTGGTAGGACCCAGGGCCTCTAGCAGCAAGAAGAGGGGCTCCAGTGGCTTCCTACAGGCCCCAAGTCTCGTCCTTCCCTCCCAAACAACATCCCGCCTAGCGCGCCCTGCCTCCCCTGGCGCAGCGCTGGGGAACAGGGCCGCAAGCCTGCCTCCCACCAAGGCCGACAAGAAAAGGGAGGGAAAGAGAGAAGATGGGGCCTGCCCTAGACCGAAGTACCTTGTAGAAAGCACCATTGGAGCCCCGCACTTCCACCACCAGCTCCTCCATCTTCTCGACAGCCCTGCTGGCGCCAGGAGCCCGCCCAGGAGAGGTGGGCTGCGGGAGCTCAAGGCCCAGCCGCCGCCGCCGCCGCCGCCGCCACCACCACCGCCGCCGCCACCACCTCCTGCTCTAAACGTCGGCTCACCGCCAGCTCTGAGACTACCTTCACCGGAAGTGAAACCGAAACGGAGCAGAACGCCTAGCTGAGGCCAATTCCGCTGGCCGTTCCGCGTGTAAACAGTGAAACCGCATCACGTGACGGACGCCGCCCCACCCCCAAGGCTTTGGGCCCCCTCAACCCCGCCCCCTCTCTCCTCTCCCGTCCCGGAGCGCACGCGTAAGCTCTCCTCAGAATCTGGTGGGATGGGAAGGCCAGGCCCACGGTTAGGCGCGCGCCTGGGGTGCTGGGACCCAGAGGAATGCGGAAGGCCAGAAGATCCCCGACCCGTCGTACTGGCGGAGGTCGGGCCGCCTGGCGTCCCCTGGCGAGGGCTAGAGTGCCCATTCTTGTAGAAGGGCAAAAGGAGGCGTGGGAAGGGGCCTGCCAGAGCGATCATATTTGCATTTCACTTCTCAAGAGTTCTGGCTGGCTTGGTTTGAAGGATCTTCGGTGTTTCCTAAGTGAGGCCGAGCCTAATTGAGGTGGAGGTGGAGTGCGGGGACAGGAATAAAGGTGAGGAATTATATTGAAGACTATGAACTAGTAACAGTGGCAACCAAAGTGACCCAGGCTTTTGTGATTCTTACAAGCAGACTGTGAGAGTAACGCCGCCCCTCCCCAAGATATTTTAGGCTGTCCTATGGATACATCCTGTGTCCTCTGAGGAGCAATGGATTGTGTCTGGACATCTGGAAATGTTAGTCCTTCCGCAGACCCAGCACCGACTCATACTCTTCCCTTCCATCGATTTAGTTTCATAGTTTTATTTGTCATACCAAAAAAGAGAGAGAATGTGTTAAACATTTGTGAATTTACATACAGTTGATCAATTTATTTTCCTACTATTTTACTTATGCCCACCCTGTACCAAAGAGTGAGGGGGGGCAATTTTTATAGCAGTCATGTGATGCACAGGGGTCCATACACTTGTTTCCTTGCAGCTCTTTCCCTTTCCCCTCCACAGAAAAACAAACCCCAACTTTCTCCTTGCTCCTGCAGTGTAATTGTATCCACCTTAACCTAGGTTTCTCTTGGAAGGCTTGTATCCAACTGAGATGCTATTGAGCCTCTATCATATGCCAGGCACTGTGCTGAGTGCTAATGAAACCTTGGTGAAGAAAAAAAAAAAAAGACTGCCAACATTGAACTTGGATCCCAGAGGCCTACATGGACATAAATCAAATGATCAGAAAAGTTAATGTGAAATTGCAACTGTGATAAGAGATATGAATGATAGGTACACCTATGATAGTGGGACAGGATCCAACGTGGGGCGGGGGGTGTCAGAGCTGAAATAGGCTCCACCTGGGATATGACCAGTGAGAGTGACCTGGCAGCACTGAGTTGGTGGCAACAAGGTGAACAATCACAGGCAGGTGTCCCAGAATGAGAAGCATCCTTCAACTTCCAGTTTCCTTCCTACCCCATTCCTAGCCAGAGTAGCACTGTTACTTTAAAAGCAGTGGATCAAGGGCTACATTCCTTGAGACCATAGTAAACAGGAATGACTTGTTGGACTAGAGTTTCTGGAGTAGTCACTAGATGTAGAGACATGGACAGGACTGAAAGAAAATCTTAGAATAGGCTGAATGGGAGCACAGCATGATCTTTAACCCCAATGGTATAAAAGGGGACAGATCAATGAAAATGATAATACTTTCCAAGTGTAGGATGTGTTCACTTTACCCAAGCATTTCAATTATTATCTGCTTTTCACAACCACAAGCCCCATTAAACCGGGTGCTGTTCCCTGACACTTTAACGCACTTCCATGACTTCCTGTTTCTCCTCACCCTTCCTGGTCCCCCAGAAATACACTTCTCCTTAGGGTTATCAGCTGGATTTCTGTTAGCTCATTATTTTACCTCAAGTGCAGAGAGGTGGGTTAACTTCACTCTTCAATTCTCAGCACATTGTCATCATCAGTCCCTGCAAGGTCCTTCCCTTATTTATATTATTTTATGTTGTTAATATTATCTTTCCTTGACTTTTCCATTCCCCACCCTCATTCTTTTTCTAGACACAAACTGCAATTTGTTTGATACATATCCTTGATAATTTAAGACATGCAGTGTTTTATGTATGCCTTTTACATTTACAGAGATGATATTATACTGTAAATCTGTTTCCTACTCTTTCCACTCAACACTGTATCCTTGAGCTAATAATCCACATTGCTGTGTGTATACCTGGTTTTTCACTTCTAACTGCTGCTGAATATTCCATAGTTTTTACTGATACATTTTCCTAGGGATGGGTGTCTAGGTTACTAACTCCCTGATGTCACACCATGGCGAAAACCCTTATAAATGTCTTTACAAACATTTTTGCAAGAATTTCTTTTGTGCTCTTATAGAACTTTAGCCTTAACCCCTGCTTCCTCGCCATACTGCTTGATATAGCAGGGACTCAGTAAATGTTGACTACCTCTACTATGATGCTTAATGTACTGCAATCACTTATTTATATTTCTGTTTTCCTCATTGGATTGTGTTTTTCTTCCAGGCAAGAAAGATGTCTTATTTACCTTTGTGTCACTGGCACATACAAAGTGGTTGATTTTAGGAACTGTTTGGTGAATCAACATGCTCATCCTTGGTACCTGTATGTACTGTGACTTGGTCTTCCCCACTTAACTTTGCATCTCAGTCTCTCTCTGATCTTTAGCTCTTGAAATGCCCCCTTTTAAGAGAGCTCCACTGAATTCAGACATGGACACATCCCTGCTTGTGCACCTACCTGCTTGTAAGCCTGCTCCTCCATATTTTTCTTTCTCTCAGTCACTGGCAACTCCTTCTTTGAATTACTTGCTCAGGCCTAAAACTGACTCATTCATTTTGACCCTGTCTTTCTCTCACACATCTAATACATCAGCAAACCCTTTTAGAGTCCACAATTTATTTCTCATTAGTTGAACTGCCAAAACTATGGTTTGAGCCCCCATCATCTCTAATCTGTGTGATCATACCAACCTCTCTGGTCTACCTGCAGCCACTCTTATTCTATTCTCAACACAGAAGAGAGAGTAACCTAATTCAGGTGTTAATCGAGTCACTTTGCCACTCAAAACCCTCTAATTGTTCCTGAATGTCTTAGGGTAAAACTTTAAGTCTTTATCTATTTTGGCCTCTATGCCCTTCGCATACTGGCCTCTATTTTCTCCTCTATCTCATCTTCTACCTCTCTCCTTCATTCCATTCCAGCCATATTGGCTTCTTTGCTGTTCCTTGAAAAGACCAAGGCAGGTTCTGTCTGTTTCCTCTCACTGGAATGTAAGCTCAATGAGAACAGAAATTTTTCTCTCTTTTAGTTAGTAATTGTTCCCAGTGCCTACTACAACACAATGTTTGGAACATAGTAGGTGCTTGCACAATATTTCAATGTTTATTGAAGGAATGAATATGTATCAAGGACACAGCCCTGGTCAAGTCCACTTCCATGCCTATATTTATCTATATTGAAATGATGCATCAGCAATTCTGGCCTTGCCATGGCTTTTAGCATTCATCAGATTGCTGCCTGTTGCATTGATTTATTCTGTGTTATATTCCCTGCTCCTTCTCAAGTTGAGCCCTCTGAGTCTTTTTCATGCCTCAATCCTATACGAAATATCTTGTCCTTTCTAACTCCAGAAATCATACATACCCTCTAGGACCCAGCTAAAGCCTCACTTATTTTATGACATGTTCTATGACAATTTTGCCTCACTTCGACCTCTCCTTTTAACTAGATACTAGAAAAAAATTAGGCTCTGGACAGGTAGCTCAGTTAGCTGGAGCATTGTTCCAATATGCCAAGGTTGCCCTGGTCAGGGCACATACAAGAAGCAACCAATGAGTGCATATATGGTTGTAACATAAGTTGAAGTTTATTTTTGTCTGTTTATCTCTCTTTCCCTTCCTCTCTTTAAAATCAATTAAAAAAGAAAAATTAAATTGTCTTTATGTTTTAGAACAATTTTAGACTTACAGAAAAATTGAAAAGATATAGTCCCCATATCAGTTCCCTGTCACCTCCCTCCCTGTTTCATCTATCATTAGTATCTGGCATTATTGTGGTACAGTTGTTACCATTGATAAGCTAATATTGATACCTTATTATTAACCAAAGTCCACAGTTTACATTAAGTTTCCCTCCATGTGTTGTATAGTGTATGGGTTCAGACAAAAGCTTTGTCATGCATCTACCTTATAGGATCATGTAGAATCCTTCCATCACCCTAAAAATCCCTTGTACTCCACCTATTTTGTTGTTAGCTCAACCCCCTAATCCATGGCAACCACTGGGTTTTTTCTGCCTCCATAGATTTGCCCTTCCCATAATATCATATAAGCTGGAATCATATAGTACATAACAGTTTAATGTTGGCTTCTTTCACTTAATAATATGCCTTTAAAGTTTCTCCATGTCTTTTCATTATTTAATAGAGCATTTATTTTTATTGAGGAATGATATTATGTTGTCTGATGGTTTGCTTATCCATTCACCTATTGAAGGACATTTTGGTTGCTTCCAGTTTTTGTCGATTATGAATAAAGCTGCTATGAACATTCATGTGAAGTGTCTGTGAACATAAGTGTTCAACTCCTTTGGATAAATGCCAAGGAAAATGATTGCTGGGTCATATGGTAACAGTATGTTTAGTTCTGTAAGAACCTGCAAACTGTCTTTGAAAGTTACTGTACTGTTTTGCATTTCCACCAACAGTGAATGAGAGTTCATGTTGCTCCATATCCTCACAAGCATTTTGTGTTGTGAGCGTTTTGAATTTTGACAATTCTAATAAGTGTGTAGTAGAATCTGATTGGTGCTTTAGTTTGCAACTTCCTAATGACTTTTTACGTTGAACATTTTATATGCTTATTTAGCCATGTACATGTCTTATTTTATATAGTTTCTGTTCAGATCATTTTAATTTAATTTATTGGGGTGACATTGGTTAATTGAATTATATAAGTTTCAAGTGTACAATTCTATAATAAATCATCTATATATAGTGTGTTTACCATCCAAAGTCTAGTCTCTTTACATCACCAGTTATCCCTCATTTGTCCTCTTCTACCTGCCCCCACCCCTCTTTCCCTCTGGTCATCACCATACTGTTGTCTGTGCCTTTAAATTTTTTTCCTAATCTATTTACCTATTTAACCCAGTTCCATAATCCCCTCCCCTCTGACAGCTGTCAGCCTGTTCTCTGTTTCTATGAGTGTTTATTTTGTTCATTAGATTCCACATATAAGTGAAATCATATGGTATTTGTCTTTCATTGGCTTATTTCACTTAGCATAATACCTTCAAGGTCAATCCATGCTGTCATGAAAGGTAAGATTTCCTTCTTTGTTATAGCTGATTAATATTCCATTGTATAAACATATCACAGCTGTTTGTCCACTCATCTACTTATGGGCAGGCACTTGGGCTGCTTCCAAATCTTGGCTATTGTAAATAGACTGCAATGAACATAGGGGTGCATATATTCTTTCAAATCAGTGCTTTTGGATTTGTTCAGATATATTCTCAAAAGTGGAATCACTGGGTCATAAGGCAGTTTCATTTTTAATATGTTGAGGATTTTATACTGTTTTCCACAGTGGCCGCACTGGTCTGCATTCCCACCAACAGTGTACATGGGTTCCCTTTTCTACACATTCTCACCAACACTTGTCATTTGTGGATTTATTGATGATAGCCATTCTGACAGGTGTGAGGTGATATCTTATTGTGGTTTTAATGTGTATTTCTCTTATGATTAGTGACATTGTAACAGAGTGCAGCCAGGGGGACCCCAAATAGGAATCTGTAATGGGGTCCAGAACTCAGGGTGTCTGGGAAATATTAAAAATATATGGGATGTCCTCACCCTCGCAGGTTTGAACTGGGGGATGGGACTCATGGATGGATCAGGGGCATTGAGAGTTGTTTTGCATAGCAACAGTTTTGCAAATAACCTCAGACATGGTCATTTAACATACCTATAAGTTTTAACCGGCTTCATGGATATGTTACATAGCTGTGGCCATGCTTGGAGCCAGGGGAATGGGAGTGATTTTTACCCAGGATGTAACTGGGAGGCAACTCCCCCTGATTACAGCTCACTTGTGTGAGAGTTTGGAGATGATTGGCTCCACGCCATGAGGCCACAACTGCCCGGACTTACTATGGCAGCCAAGAAAGACTGAAAAAAACACAGGAATGCTGGCAGGTGTAACTGATTGTGGGAGGAGTCAGAAATGGGGCTGCAGAGGAAGATTGGTGCTGGGCTTTAAACCCAGGCGCAGCATCCATGCTGGAGAGTGGGGATTATGTAGCTTTGGTGAAAGTTCGGACCAGCAGCTTTGGGCTGCTCCCTCTTGCCACTTGGCTTAGGAATCAGAAGAGATCTTGCTGGGAAGAAAAGGAGTGAAAGGACTCTTGTTGGTGGGCCATGAGAAGGTGTCAAATGGTTTTGGACTAACTGAAGATTGCAGCGGCAACACAGCTGATGGTGCTAGGAATGGAGGGGCTACCTGAGCCACAGACTTCTACTTCTTTTCCTGAGATACGGTACCCCGGACTGGGCAGAGGGAAAGGAAGGACTGTGTGTGTTTGTGGGTATTCTAAAGGACTTTACTACTTTAATGAAGACATTAAGTCATTACTGTAAGTCTATAACTTTTTAAATAAATAATTCCTTTCCTTTTCACTAATCTCTGTCATTGAGAGACGTCTTTTCCTGGTGGCAGGCAAGGCAAACATAGTATACTGGGGGCGGGACCCCTGGAGCACAAGGTGGGGGTCCGTTCGGTAATAGTATATCATTCACCCGCCCCAGGATCTGTTCTGTAACAACATTGAGCACCTTTTCATATGTCTATCGACCATCTGTGTGTCCTCTTTAGAGAAGTGTCTATTCAGTTCCTTTGTCCATTTTTTTAATAGTGTTGTTCATTCTTGGTGTTGAGTTGTTTAAGTTCTTTATATATTTTGGATATTAAATCTTTAAAGGATGTATTATTGGTGAATATGTTCTCCCATTCAGTAGGTAGTCTTTTGTTTTGTTGATGTTTACATTTGTTGTGCAAAACTTTTTAGTTTGATGTAGTCCCATATGTTTATTTTTTCTTTTGTTCCCCTTGCCCAAGGAAATATATCAGAAAGAATATTGCTGTGAGAAATGTCTAAGATTTTACTGCCTCTGTTTTCTTCTAGGATTTTTATGGTTTCTTCTAGGTCTAATATTTAAGTTTTTAATCCATTTTGGGTTTATTTTTGTGTGGTGTAAGGAGATGCTCTCCTTTCATTTGTTGCACATATCTGTCCAATTTTCCAACACCATTTATTGAAGAGACTATCTTTACCCCATTGTATGTTCTTGCCTCTTTTGTCAAATATTAATTGACCATAAAGGCATGGGTTTATTTCTGGATGCTCTATTTTGTTCCATTTATCTGTAGATCTGTTTTAATGCCAGTATCATGCTGTTATGGTTACCATGGTCTAGTAGTATAGTTTGATGTCAGGTAGCATGATACCTCCAACTTTGTTCTTCTTTCTCAGGATTGCTGAGGCTATTCAGGGTCTTTTGTGGTTCCATATACATTTTTGGAATATTCTAGTTCTGTGAAATACACCATTGGTATTTTGATAGGAATTGCATTGAATGTATACATTGCTTTGAGTAATATGGGCATTTTAAACATGTTAATTCTTTCTTTCCATGGGCACAGCATATACTTCCACTTATTTGCATCTTATTTAATTTCTTTCTTCAGTGTCTTCTAATTTTTTGAGTACAGGTCTTTTACCTCCTTGGTTAAATTTATTCATAGGTTTATTATTAGTAGTATTAGTATTATTGCAATTGTAAATTGGATTGTTTTCTTTGTTTCTCTTTACTGTCCAGATTTTTCCCACTTTTTAATTGGATTATTTTCTTATTGATGATTTTTAATAGTTCTTTGTGTGTTTTGGACACCAGCCCTTTATTAGGTTGTGTTTTGTAAATATTTTCTTTCAGTCTGTAGCTAGTCTTTTGATTCACAAGCAGAAGTTTTTACTTTTAATAAAAATGCAACTTATCCATTTTCTACTTTCTGGATCATACTTTTTGCATTATATCCAAAAAGTTATCTGTAACCTAAGTTAACCTAAACTTCCTCATTATCTCCTAGAAGTTTATAGTTTTATATTTTACATTTACATCTATGATCCATTTCAAGTTAATTTTTAAGAAAGTATAAAATTTATGTCTAGATTCTTCTTCTTCTTTTTTTTGCATATGGATAGCCAATCATTCCAGCCCCATTAAAAAAAAAAAAACACTTATTTTTCCATTGAATTGTCCTTGCTCCTTTGGAAAACATCAGTTGGCTATATTTCTATGGGTCTAATTCTGGTCTGTCTATTCTGCTCATTGATCTATTTGTCTATTCCTTCATCAATACTACACTGTCTCAGTTACTGTAGCTTTAAAGTAAGTCTTAAAATTGGGTAGTGTCAGTGCTCTGACTTTGCCCTTCTTCAATATTGTGTTTGCTATTCTGAGTCTTCTGTGTTTCTATGTAAACTTTAGAATCAGTTTGTCAATATCCATGAAATAACTTGCTGGGCTACTGACTAAGACTACATTGAATCTATAGCTCAAGTTGGGAAGAAGTGACATCTTAACAATATTGAATCTTCCTATCTATGAATATGAACTATCTCTCCATTTAGATTTTCTTTGATTTCTTTCATCAAGGTTTTTTGGTGTTCCTCATATAGATACTGTACATATTTTGTAAAGTTTATATCTAAATATCTCCTTTTTTGGTGATGCTAGGAAAGGTATTCTGTTTTTAATTTCAAATTCCAATTGTTCATTGCTGATATATAAATTCCCTTTTAACCAATGATTTTGCTGCACCCCCCAAAATTTAATAAGCTGTATTTTTAATCTATTTTAAACTATTTTAATCTTTGAAAACTTCTCCTTTGATCCATGTGCTATTTAGAAATACACTGTTTAACCTCTAAATATTTGGGGATTTCCTAGTTATCTTTCTGTTATTGATTTCTAGTTTAATTCCACTGTGGTCTGAAAGTGGACATTGTATGATTTCTATTGCTTCAGTTTTAAGGTATGTTTTATAGACCAGAGTGTGGTCTCTCTTGGTGAATGTTTTATGTGAATTTAAGAGAAATATGTATACTGCTGATGTTGGATGAAGTACTATATGGGTGTCAATCAGATCAAGTTGATTGCTAGAACTGTTCAATTTAACTGTATTCTAACTGACTTTTCTGCCTGCTCAATTTATCAATTACTAAAAGAGGGGTATTGATTTCTCCAAATATAACAGTAGAGTTCTCCATTTCTCCTTGTAGTTCTATAAGCTTTTGCCTCATGTATTTTCAAACTCTGTTGCTGGCTGCATATACAGTAAGCATTTTTATATCTTCTTGGAAAATTGACCTCTTTATTGTAATATAATGTCCCACTTTAATCCTTGATAATTTTTCTTTCACTGAAGTCTGCTTCATCTAAAATGAATATAGCTACTCCAGCTTTCTTTTGATTAAGGTTAGCATGGTTTATCTCTCTTTGTCTTTTAATTTTTAACCTGCCTTTATATTTAAAGCGAGTTTCTTAGAGACAAGATACAGTTTTGTCTTATTTTTAAATCCATTTTGACAGTCTCCACCTTTCTTCTTAACTGATTTTATTTATTTATTTATTTATTTATTTTTAGACAGAGTGGGAGGGAGGGAGAAAGAGAGGGAGAGAAACATGAATGTGTGGTTGCCTCATGTGTGCCACCTATGGGGGACCTGGCCTGCAACCCAGGCATGTGCCCTGACTGGGAATTGAACCAGCGACACTTTGTTTCGCAGGTGAGTGCTCAGTCCGCTGAGCCACACCAGCTAGGGCTGTTTCTTAACTAAGTTGTTAATTTTTAAAAAAATATATTTTATTAATTATGCTATTACAGTTGTCCCACTTTTCCCTGCTTTGCCTCCCTCCACCCAGCACACCACCCTCCCTTATCCAATACCCACACCTTTGTTCATGTCCATCAGTCATGCATATAAGTTCTTTGGCTACTCCATTTCCTACACTGTACTTTACATCCCCATAGCTGTTCTGTAACTACCAATTTGTACTTCTTAATACCCTCACTTCTTCACCCATTACCCCAACCCACCCCCAATCTGGCAACCATAAAAATGTTCTCCGTCCATGATTCTGTCCCTATTCTTGTTTTCTTAGCTTGTTTTTCAGATTCAGTTGTTGGTAGATATGTATTTACTGCCAATTTATTGTTCATAGTTTTAATCTTATTTTTCTTAAGTAAGTCCCTTTAACATTTCATATAATAATGGTTTGGTAATGATGAACTCCTTTAGTTTTTTCTCCTCTGGGAAGCTCTTTATCTGTTCTTCTATTCTAAATGATAGCTTTGAAGACTATACTTTCAGGGATCATTTCTACAGTTCATCACTAAATGATAGCTTTGCTGGGTACAGCAATCTTGGCTGTAAGTCCCCACTTTTTATGACTTTGAATATTTCTCGCCAATCCCTTATAGGCTGCAAAGTTTCTTTTGAGAAATCAGCTGACAGTCATATGGGAACTCTCCTGTAGGCACCTCACTGCTTTTCTCTTACTGCTTATAAGAATCTATCTTTATCTTTAACCTTTAGCATTTTAATTACCATGTGTCTTGGAGTGGGCCTCCTTGCATCCATCTTGTTTGGGAATCTCTGTGCTTCCTGGACTTGCATGTCTATTTCCTTCACCAAATTAGAGAAATTTTCTTTCATTATTTTTTCAAATAGATTTATCCAATTTATTGCTCTTTTTCTCCTTCTGGTACCCCTATGATATGAGTTTTGGACTTCTTGAAATTGTCCCACAGGTTGCTTACACTATCCTCATGTTTTGGATTCTTTTTTTCTTCTTGTTGCTCTCATTGGTTGTTTTTGCTTCCTTATGTTCCAAATCATTGATTTGATTCTTGGCTTCATCCACTCTACTGTTGTTTCCCTGTACAATGTTCTTTATTTTAATTAGTGTATTCTTCATTTCTGAATGGATCTTTTTTATGCTGTCGATATCCTTACAAAGTTCTTGAGCATCCTTATAACCAGTGTTTTGAGTTCTGCATCTGATAGATTGCTTATCTCCACTTTGTTTATTTATTTTTCTGAAGTTTTGATCTGTTCTTTCTTTTATCATCTCCATTTTCTTAGTTCTTTTTCTGGAGTTTTCTTCTTTTCTTTCATTTGGGCCATGTTTCTTTGTCTCCCCATTTTGACAACCTCCTCGTGTTTGTTTCTATGTATTAGGCAGAGCTGCTTTGACTTCCTATCTAGGTTGTGTGGCCTAATATAGTAAATGTCCTGTAGGGTCCAGTGGCACAGCCTTCACTATCACCCAAGATGGGTACTTAAGGTGTACTGTTCATGGGGGTTAAGTACAGTCTCCTCCTATAGTTAAGTCTTGATTGCTGTTGGCAGGTCAGTGGGAAGAATTCAGCCAGACCACTCAGCTTCAGAGACTGGCTGTCACTATTGACCACCAACCTCTGCCTTCCATGGAGGATCAGCTGTGCAGGTGTGGGGTAGTGGTACTCTGACGTGGTCAGTAGCTATCCACTGGGTGTGCAGGCTCTGGGGTTTCCTGGATGATGCAGGCCAAGGTCAACCCCAGCCTGTGTTCTGCCCAGGGCCACCCCGCCTAAGCTATAGAGCAATCTGAGATGGCTGCTACTTGTGCTAGGCTAAGAGATTTCCAGGAAAAGCCAAATGTCAATCTAGGCTGGCCATCTCAGGCCAGCTAGTGCTGGGCCTGGGGCCACTTAACAAGAAGTATCGGGAGTGGGGGGGTTGGGGCTCACTGAGGCTGGCTATTGCTTGTTTGAGAGAATTTAGGAAGTTGTGAAGCATGAGCCAAGACCAGCCATTCCTATTTAAAAGCCACTGTTAACAGCTTGGTGGTCCCATAAGTTGGGTGGGGCAGACCCTCAGGGAGTCTCCAAGTGGGACAAACAGAGTAGCCAGGTTGATGGAGTCTCAGGTATGGCACAGGCCATCTGGTTCTGTGTTTCTGTCGGAAGCATGTTTGGAAAGGGAACAATGGCCTCTGCCCAACTTTCTGTTTGCAAGAAAGCTGTCCCTCATCTCTCGCCTTAGTGCCAGACACTTCAGTTTCTCCCTGTGTGCCTCTGGTACTTTTCAAGCTACTATCCCAGTTCTGGGGCTTAGAGGAAGTGAGTCTGAGTAAGTTTGTGTGTGGGTTCGTCAAGTGGAACTGCTTAGGACCCTGGAAGTTTCTACTGATAGGGGACTCAAGACTTAGAAAACTTTAGCTTAAGGTAAACAGTTATAAATCTAGCAAGTAATATGTATATTAAAGCTTTTGTTCTGGAAACTACAGATAAGGCCCATCCTGGCTCCTGGGAAAACAGCTGACTTCCTGAGGCACTGCTAAAGATTACCTCCTGGAGACAACTGGAGGCATCCAGGACTTTGTGTTCCAAGGAGAAACAGATGACCACCACCCCTCAGAACAGCTAACTGCCCAGGACAGGAATGTTGCAGCTTCTTTCACCCAATCCTCCCTGAATCTCAAAGCACTCACCAAACCTTGTTTATTCCCTGGCATAAAAAGTCTGGCTTGGAAAGAGAAGGCAAGATGGTCTGTTAGAGTATGAACCCACCATCTTCTCATATCACCGGCCATCTGAATAAAGTGCCCATAAAGATTCAATCACTGTCATTGCTTATTGGGTTTGGTAGTGAAAGGTAGCCTGAACACCGATATTTTTTCTAGTTACACTTCCACTGACTAAATCCCTACTGTTTTTTGCAGCCAGAAGTTGTGGGGGCTTATCTTCCTGGCACTGGAACCCTGGGCTGGGTGGCCTGGTGTGGGGCTGGGACTCCTTGATCCTGAGATAGCCCTCCTGAATTTTTATCCACTACACGTGGGTGTGGGGCCAGCCCATTCCATGCCCCTGCCCCCTCCTACCAGTCTGGATGAATGTGGTTTGTTTAGTTACATAATTGTCAGACTTCCATTCCATTTGATTTCTGATGGTTCTGAGGGATGGTTGTTCCATACTTTTGTTGTGATTTTGATGTAGTTGTGTGAGGTGAGCCATGTTTACCTATGCCACCATCTTGACCAGAAGTCCCCTAACTAATTCTCAACAGTCTTTATCTTTTAATTCACGTGTTTAGACCATTCACATTTAAAGTTATTATTGATATTGTCGGATTACTGTATCATGCTTATAACTTTTATGTTCATTATAGTCATTGTTTTCTTTGATTCTTTTTGAATCTTTCCTGCCTTCTCTGTTTTTAATATGATTGTGTTCTATCTTCTCTGAAGATAATTTTTTATTTTTAAATAAGACTATACTGCTTCATGGGTAGCACATGTAGCTCATAACAGAATGTTGCTGATTCCCCTCTCCTGTTCCTACTGTCATTTAATGTCACTTATACATACGCTATAATCACCAATACATTGTTGCTATTATATCTATTAGGTCAATTAAGATTAAGAAAGTAAGAGTTTATTTTACCTTCATTTATCCCTTCTCAAATCCCTTACTTTATCTATTAAATTTGAATTTCTTTTTCTTTTCAAAATTTTTATTTATTGATTTTTGAGAGAGAGATAGGAACGGAGGAAGGAGAGAGAAAAAAAGAGAGAGAAACAGCAATTTTTGTTCCACTTATTTATGTATTCATTGATTGATTCTAATATTTGCTACCCTGGCCAGTTATCAAACCCACAACCTTGACATATCAGGATGATGCTCTAACCAGCTGAAGTATCCAGCCTGGGCCTAGATTTGAGTTTCTGACCTATACCATTTTACTTCTCTTTGAATAACTTTGAATATTTCTTGCAAAATAGATCTACTTGTTACAATTTCTCTCATGAAGGGCTCTGGTAATGTATTTCTTTTGGAAAACAGGTCTTTATTATGGAAAACACAGGGTGTATTTCAAAAGGGTTGCTTTTCCCATCTCCTAGAAGGAATGTGAGGGAATTTTTCTCAGATCTTCACTGTAAGAACTTGGTGGGATCTCTGGAGGCAAAACCCAAGATAGTGTAGGCCTTCTCCCAAGACTGGTCCCCCAGAGGTTTTCAACCCCTAGCCTAGGTCACACCAGCCACAAGCAATTCATCAAAACCACCCTTTAAGTATTCCTACAAATAATTGGCTCCAGCAGTTTCTGCTTTAGTTATTTTGATCATTGCTGTGATTCTTTATACTCACCTGACTCTTCACATTTTGGGCTGGCAGTTTGTTCTATATGGCTAAGAAAAAATATTGCATTTCTGTTTTCTCAATGTTTTTCCTCATTGTGAATCTGGGAGAGACATTTTCCAAGCTCTGCCTATGTCAGAGCTTGATATTAGACATTTGAGTTGGCATTTCTCTTGTACCTAGGGGTTGAATATCAGGACTCATATTCATGGCCCAAACATCACCAGTAAGTGTGCATAAGTAGAAGTATTGACTTTCAAGGTCAGTTCAGTTATCTACTTCACTATGAGATAATCATATTATTTTCATGTTATTTATTAAGAACAAATAAGCATGCAATCTGTGGCAAACACTGGATTGGTTACCTTCACTTTTATTTCCAACCTTATTTTCCCTTGCCTGCCTCTTCCTCAGAGGCTGGAAAACCTAAATATGCATATTTCTAGTCATGCTGAGCTAGAGTGGCAATTGTGATTTTTTTCAAATAAGATGTAAACACAAGCTTATTGGGAAGTTTCTGGGAAAGGTTTTGCTTTTTGAGAAAAGGGGACAAATTTGGCTGATGTTGCCCCTTCCTCTCTAATGCCTGCCTTGACTGTGGACATGATACCTGAAGCTAGAGAAACCATGGGTGGTATGTCCAAGAGAATCACAGTGGCATCAGTGAAAGATTGTTAGCAGCCACCTACCACCAGAATTCTTGTGTGAGAAACATAAACCTCTATTTGATTAAGCCTTTCTAAGGCTGATTTTCTATAACCTACAGTCATATGCCCCTCTTACTTATTGTACCTAACCTATTTGGAATCTGAGGCAAAAAACAGAAAACAGTCTAATAGATAAACACTAGGGAGAATAGGAATAAGTTTGGCTACGCTGAAAGAATAATGCTGGCACCCACCTATTCAAAGAACAAAAGCAAAAGTTATTAGTCTTAATGTTGAAATACCAAGGACTAGAGCTTTGCTGATTTCCATTTGTTATACACATTTGTTACATGAGATGTGGAGGGAATGTTGATTCTGTATAAGTTCAAAGTGCCAGTGACCACTAGCATGAGAAAAGGGCAATTTTTAAGAAGTTAGGGTTTGTAGCAGTGTCCTACTGCTGCAAAGAGGGAACCAATCAAAGGATAGATTTCTAAAGTTTTCTGAATTAGGGACAAGAGGCTCTCCCTAAGCCAGTCTTCTTGAGCAAGTTACTTGATTTCTCTGTGCTTCAGTTTCCTTATCTGTAAAATGGGTATTCACCTCACTGGAGCATTGTGAGCATCAAATGAGATAATGTATTTCAAAGAATTTAACCCCCTGGGTGGCGTAGCTCAGTGGATTGAGTGTGGGCTGCGAACCAAAGTGTCGCAGGTTCGATTCCCAGTCAGGGCACATGCCTAGGTTGCAGGCATCAATCACATTGATGTTTCTGTCTCTCTCTCTCTCTCTCTCTCTCTCTCTCTCTTTCTCCCTCCCTTCCCTCTCTAAGAATAAATAAATAACATCTGGACTTCCGGCAAGATGGAGGAATAGGTGGTCGCACCGTACCTCCTCGTACAACCAGGATTAGAAAACCAATAATTTACAACAATAATTTACTCTCAGAATAACACCCAGATCCGGCAGAGGATTTATCTGAATGGAAGTCGGGCAGCCAAGAAGTTGAAGTAGACGCGTTCATCCGGACTGGTAGGAAAGGACGAGCCTGGCAGGCGTGGGGCTGGCGGCGCGCGGAGGTGGGGGGAAGGTTTGGCGCGAAATCGGCGCAGGGGCCATCCGGCGCGCAAGAGGGCAGCGGTGATCCCTGGGTACGCGGGCTGCGGCTGGCAGACCCAGAGGGGCGGCGATTGTGGACCAGGGCAGAACTGGCGGCCCGGAGGCCCAGACAAGGGCCTGAGTCCAGGGGAACGGAACTACCGCCATTGTTTTCTCCCGCCCCGCTCCCGCTCCCGCCCCACCCCCACATATAACGTCACAATCTAGCAACCGGGGTGCCCAGCCCCGGTGAGCACCTAAGGCTCCACCCCCCACCATAACAAGAGCAACCAGACCGGAAAAAAAAAAAAAAAAAGGAGAGACCGGGGAAAAAAAAAACAAACAAACCATGTTTTCAACAGAGCAAATCAGTCCCCCAGGACTCATCCTTTTGAGCGACCAAGAATTAGCCAATCTATCAGATGCGCAGTTCAAAACACTAGTGATCAGAAAGCTCACGGAACTGGTGGATTTTGGACGAAATTTAGATGAAAGAATGCAGATTACCATAAAACAGATGCAGGAAGACACGCGGAGGAGAGCCAATAGTGAAAGGAAGGAATCTGAGTCTCAAAACAATACAGTGGACCAGAAGGAAGATAGAATCAACCAAGCAGGAAAGCATGATGAAATAAGAATTCAAAAAATTGAGGAAAAGATTAAGAGCATCCAAGACACCTTTAAACGTTCCAATATCCGAATTATAGGGGTACCAGAATCGGAAGGGGAAAAGAAACAGATTGAGCACGTATTTGAACAAATAATAAAGGAGAACTTCCCCAATCTGGCAAAGGGAACAGTCTTCCAAGAAATCCAAGAAGCTCAGAGAGCCCCAAAGAAGTTGGACCCAAGAAGAAACACACCAAGGCACATCATAATTACATTAGCCAAGGTAAAAACGAAGGAGAGAATCCTAGAAGCAGCAAGAGGTAAGGGGACAGTCACCTACAAAGGAGTTCCCATCAGACTGTCAGCTGATTTCTCCAAAGAGACCTTACAGGCAAGAAGGGGCTGGAAAGAAATATTCCAAGTCATGAAAGACAAGGACCTACATCCCAGATTGCTCTATCCAGCAAAGCTCTCATTTAGAATGGAACGGCAGATAAAGTGCTTCTCAGATAAGGTCAAGTTAAAGGAGTTCATCATCACCAAGCCCTTATTTTATGAAATGCTAAAGGGACTTATCTAAGAAAAGAAGATAAAGAAAAGACATGTATAGTAAAAGGACAGCAAACTCACAAATATCAACAACCACACCTAAAGCAAAACCAAAAGAAACTAAGTAAACAATTAGAAGAGGAACAGAACCACAGAAATGGAGGGCACATGGAGGGTTAGCAGCAGGAGGGTGGGAGGAGGAGAGAAGGGGAAAAGGTATAGAGAATAAGTAGCATAGAATGTAGGTTGAAAATAGATAGGGGGAGGGCAAGAATAGTACGGGAAATGTAGAAACTAAAGAACTCATAAATATGACACATGGACATGAACTAAAGGGGGAAATGTGGGTGGGAGGGGGGTACAGGGTGGAGGGGAGAGAAGGGGGGAAATGGGACAACTGTAATAGCATAATCAATAAAATATATTAAAAAAAAGAAAATAAAAAAAAAGAAACACTAAAAAAAAAAGAATAAATAAATAACATCTTTAAAAAATAAAAATAAAAAATAAATAAAATTATATTCTTTTTTTTTAAAAAAAGAATTTAACCAATGCCTGCACACTGAAAGTATTATATCAGCTGGATCATGGGTCTAGCCTTCTCTTTCTGTTGCCATCACAAGCCACAAACTCACACAGAACTTTTCTCACTCTGGAGAGCAGTACACATGACAGGCTTGTTCTACTCACACCAAAGGTGCACTTCAAGAATGGCTGTCAATACCAGAAGAGAGAAATGTTTCTAAGATGCAGTGGACCTTGGTTTTAATCATTAATTTGGTTCAGTAAGCTGCTAAAGTTATGTGAAGTTAGCCTGAAGAGTATCAAGCAAAGTCCTTTGAAAATGTGAATTTATTTAGTGAGAATTGTGTTTAGAATTCTTTGAGGCCCTTATGTCCATTTTCAAATGTGAAATATTGTCTGTCTTCAATATTCTGGCTTTTTTTTCTCATCTTGATTTCTCAGAGATTATTTAGAGTGGTTACTGTCACTGTCTATGGCAGTACCAGGTCAGTGTATGTTACAAGTACGACTCTGTTTATTCATATGATTACATGTCACTTAAACCTGACAAATACAGACTTAAGAAAAGGGTTTTATTTTTTTTATGTCACTTTATTAGTTATTCTCATGTAACAGGAAGTCTGGAGATAGGCACTCTGGAGCTGATGTGGGGGGCTGCTTCTGCTTCCTTCTTACTGTCCTTTATATCCCCATGCTTACAAATTGACCACTTTCTCCAGGCCTTGAGTTTACATTTTTTTTCTTTTTGAAATTATATTTTATTGACTTTGCTATTACAGTTGTCCCAATTTTTCTCACTTTGCTCCCCTCCACCCAGCACCCACCACTCCCTCAAACAATGCCCATACCATTGTTCATGTCCACGGGTCATGCATAGGTTCTTTGGCTACCACATTTCCTATACTGTACTTTACATCCCCATGGCTATTCTGTAATTACCAATTTGTACTTCTTAATTCCCTCACCTCTTCACCCATTCCTCTACACCCCCTTCCCAGCTGGCAACCATCAGAAACAGAATCATGGATATGGAGAGTATTTTGATGGTTGCCAATTATATCTTTATACTTCTGTTCTTTTCCATTAATTTTCATCTTCAGAAAATCCCATTATGCATATGTTGAATAACTTTGCTCTGAATTTATCGTACTTTTTCTAGTTTACATTTTATGCAGAAAAGAAGGAATTGTGTATGCAAGCCACATGGCAACTGCTCCTCTTTTTTATTTTTTAAGATTTTATTATTTTTAGAGAGAGGGGAAGGGAGGGAGAAAGAGAGAGAAACATCAGTGTGTGGTTGCCTCTTGCGCACCCCCTACTGGGGACCTGGCCAGTAACCCAGGCATGTGCCCTGAGTAGGAATAGAACCAGTGACCCTTTGGTTCACAGGCTGACACTTAGTCCACTGAGCCACAACAGCCAGGGCTCCTCTTTTTTTTAATCAGGAAAGTGCTAGCTTTCTCAGAAACCTCATCTAGTAGACTTCTGCTTACATCTCATTGGCCAGAATGATGCTAACTTGGCCACACATATCTGCAAGGAAGCCTGAGGATTGCTTTTTTTAGCCAGACATATTTCCACTTTAATCAGACATGGGACTGTTTTGGAAGAACTTCAGAATGGTGTTGGGTACACAGCTAGGTATGAATGCTGCACTTTGCATCCACAGTATTGACTGTGAAACAGTAACATCTGGGGAGCCCTTGGCTCACAATTACAAGCTAGTCAACAGAGCAAAGGGTATAAATAAAGTGTAGAGATATTTGTTTCTGGCCTCTATGAAAAGCTTGCCTGTTTTCAAGTAGTAAAGGAAATGTACTGATCATTAACAAAGAAAAAACAGAGGTCTAGCTGCCTGTTGCCACAAAAGCCAAACTTGTGTGCCAGATGCTTGTGCAAAAAGAAAGAGGTTTTATTCAGGTGTTGTGCAATCTGGAAGAATGGTGGACTCCTGTCTCAAAGTCCATCTCCTCTTTCTGCTATGGAAAACATCTAACTGTCCTCAGCAAGGCCATGACAAAAGTCAGTGTCCAGAGTTCCTGCTCCAATTTAAAATATAGTCCTTTGGAATCTGCAGGTGACTGCGAGGCAGACATGATCCTCATCCAGTTAGCTTAGCTTGTTTATCAGCTGCTGTTCATTTCATGCTCCTTCCTGGAGCCTGTATGTGGAGCCTGCATAGTATGGGCAATGTAGCTCCTAGGGCCACAAGGTCATGTACTCCTGGAGGAGCATGTGAATGCACCAGCTAGTGCATCATCAGGTGAGAAAGGGACTCCCTCCTGGTGGCCATGGACCATTGACTACTAAGGCTATGTGTCCCATTGAGAGAAGAGGTGAGTGTAGGTCACAAGGCAGCGAGTCAGGAGCCCAAATCAGCCATGAGTAAGAGAAAGCCTCTTTATTTCCCTGGAATTATATTAGCTTGTGTGTGGGATGGGCCAGATACTTTCTCAAAAATGACCAAGTTCCCAAACTTCCACACTCTACAGGTTGGTTCACTACGCAACCTATCCCTTCATTCCCTAGGCTAGACTGACAGGTGTCTCTGGTCCAGCACCTCCCCCTGCAGCATTTTGACTTCTAAGTCGAATGTGCCTGCCTTCCCCTGGTCCCACCCCCAATCTGGTACTGGAAGGGGGAAGAAGGGCTTTTATCTTTATCTACTTATCTTGCTAGAGGTTCATGCTGAGGCCCTATCCATTGGTATTTTTAGCCTTCTGCATGCTCAATGTAAGAACCTCCCCCTGCCACTTTCTTGGCCAATGGGGGAGACTCCCTGAACTCTGGACAGGCTGTCTACCAATAACAGGAAGTCCAACCTCAGAAATGCGTGTATAATGTATTTTTGTTTTACTATAAAACAACATTCTGGAGCTTTCTTGCTCCTCTCTTTATTGGGAAACCTTTCTTTTAAGAATTAATGGGAAGAAATAGCTCCGATAACCTTTAGTATCTAGGCAGAGCAGGACTCAGACTATTCCTGTAAAACTGCCATAAAAATATTTCAGCCATTTAAAATACAAGGGATAGCCCTGGCTGGTGTGGCCCCATGGATTGAGTGCCAGCCTGAAAACCAAAGGGTTGCCAGTTTGATTCCCAGTCAGGGCACATGCCTGGGTTTCGGGCCAGGTGCCCAGTTGGGGGATGCACAAGAGGCAACCACACATTGATGTTTCTCTCCCTCTTTCTCCCTCCCTTGCTCTAAAAATAAACAAACAAAATCTTTAAAAATATTAAAAGGACAATGAAAGACTGAGGAATGATGACAGACCAAAGGAGACAACTCTATATTGGGTCCTTGAAGAGAAAAAGTAAGGTAATGGAAAAAAAAATAGTGATATCTGAATGAAATCTGTGGTTTAGTGAATAGTAAAATATATAAGTTGGTTTCTTGGTTGTGACAAATGTAACAATGTAATGTGATATGTTAGCACCAGGGGAAACTGGGTGAGGGTTATAATGGGAACCCTATACAATAAGTCCTCACTTAATGTTGTCAACATGTTCTTGGAAACTGAGTTTGAGCAAAATGATTTACAACACCAATTTTATCATAAGTTAATTGATCTAAAAAAGAGTTAAGTTCCTATGGCATATTTCTGGTCACAAAACATCATCAAACTGCTAAATAAAGACCTAAAAAACCCTTCTAATATTAACCACTAAAATAAATGTGAGCAGTACATACATTTAAGAAAAATTGATATAAACAAGTCAGATGGCAACTTTCCAACCTGCTTATTGTAGTTCAGGGTCATGGGCAACTGAAACCTCTCCTGGAATCTCAGAGCACAAGGCGGGATCCACCTTGGACAGGATACCCTTCCAACACAGAGCCTCTCACACACATCTACACTCACTCAGACTAGGACAATGCAGACACACCAGTTAATTTAATGTGTAAATCTTTGGGCTGTGTGAAGACACCATAGTCCCTAAAGAAACCATGCAGACATGAGAAATTGCAAATCACACAGACAGGGGCCCTGGCCAAGAATTAATTTTTTCCTCATTAACATTATCAAAAAGTGACACAGTAGGAAACAATGTTATTTGAGGATGTAGCGTATCATCTTTTCTGACAGTTAAAAAATATTCCAACAAAAATTTAGAGAATTAAGGAAATGTTGGAGGCAAAATTTGTTACATAACAAATTAAGTGTTTATACTTAATTAACAGTGATTGTAACTAGTATGAATTGCATCTAGATATACTGGTATGAACCTAAGGTATTTTTACAGCTGGAATTTAGATATGTCCAGAAGGCTGATGGGAAGAAGGCCCACCATGATTCTGTTTTTAATGATGGATGAGAGGCCTATTAGCAAAGAACTTATATTTGGAGTAGAGAGATCAAGGAAATGTGTCAAGGACTGAGGCCAACTTAGGACAGGAGGACTGAATCTAAGTATAATGTGATATCAGCCATTCAGATTATGTCCTGGCTCTAGAACCACTGGCATCATGCTAGAGTTGTAGATACAAGAGAAGCACTACAAGAGCTCATAAAGCTGGACTACTGAGAATGTCAGATATTAACTGAAGTTGGCCCAAGATTTTCTCCAAGCAATCACACTAGCTGTTTTAGCAGTGAGGGGAGTGCACATCTTCAGTTTGCTTATCACAAGACCTTCAGCAATGGATCTGAGCATGATCTAATTGGAAGGCAGTGATGTTAGCAGAGATGCTTCCTGTTGGCAATGATAGCATAGTTTTTGTGATTGGAGATATCAGTATACAGGAGAAGGGGAAAATACAAAATGCCATAGGACCCAAGAAAGTTGATTGTAGGAGAACATATGAAGCACAACTAGGGGTCACTGGAAGTATTTTTGAGAAATAGAAGAGGCCAACATTTCCCCAGAATTTTACAGGAGTGTCATCAGACAGAGGTTTAATATGCAAGTTAACAGGCATTCTAAGAAAAAGAAAAAAAAAAAAACAGGTGAAGAAGAATCCAGAGTAAAGACATGAGAGCAAAAAGATCAGAGTCTGTAGGTTGAAGGAGGTCAGCAAGTTTCCCACTGATATGGTGGGAAGAGTCACCAAGAGGAGATGGGGTTTCCAGGACACCAGAACATGAGAGGATGAAGTACTACTGCCCAGGAACACCAGGACACTGACTCTGCTCCCTGTCCTGACTTATGCCAAATTCTGGTTAAGAACCAAGAGAGCTCAATGTTTGTAAACATTGCCCCCATGGAAAGCACCCACATTATTCAAATTTTCCAAAAGATGATGTGAGTTTGAGAATAAAAGCACAGTATTTTAGCAACAATTCAGCTACTTTATCTGGTATGGGGGGATCCTACCTGCATGGAAAGTGTCACCCCTAGATGGAACTTAGAAGCAAGTGAAAAGCCATGGCAAATAATGCTGCATCTTCTCCCATACTGTGGTAGCATTAGTGCTGTTTACCAAACCTTTGTAGTTTTTGCCCATTTTGGGAACATGGTAATATCTTATGTTTCTTGCCTTTTTTGTTGTTGCTGTTTTATTCTATTTATTATTTCTCTTTTTTAACAGCAAAGGGAGTTGGAACCCTGAAGGGAGGGAAAGTCTGATCTTCACGCAGAGGCCTGAATAGGTGTCTCAAATGGTTGCCCAGGTCCTGATACTGAAGATTATAACATAGGAAATTAGGGATATCTTGAAAACTGTCTTGAATCCCCACTATATGAGCAGTTGCTAACTTGTGAGGCAGGGGTTTTGTAGCAACCAGGGCTTTTAGAAGTGGAAAGTGATAAGAGCAGAGATGAAAAAGCTTTAACTTTCTTGAAGCTAATGTTCCTTATGGAAATTGTGTAAAATTACAGATTTTACAAAACCAGTATGATTTAAATAGATACCTAAATTTTTAAATGTAGGGAGGGATAATAGTAATGCCAATTAACTTTTAAAATCTTTTTTTTATTAGCTTGACCTGAAAAAGTGGCTAAGGAGAAAATAGGCTTCAAGTTAAAGTTTTTATTTGAAGTAATTGTTTTAAAATATATACTAAACTTTTGCCCTTTAAAGGTAAGTGAATTCTTTTGTTTTTAACCAATGGTCAGAGGATAAGAATTTAGAAATGATTTTCTACATGGAATGTGAACCTCTAAAAAAACTATATGTAAACGAGAATTGAAACCTCCATTGGTTAATAGTACAAAAATTTCTGTCTGACATTTTGCTTAAAAAAGATGAATAAGTGTATACATGCATTTGGGACAGGTAGATCAGACAATAGATTTTTAATGGGTCTGAGCAGTTGATTTCTAAAATTCACCATTGCTATGATGATCTATTCTTTCCAAGTGTACTTAATGGAAATGATCTTGAGACAATTTACCTAAAGGATTAAAATAAATATAACTTCTAAAAGTTAAGCATTTTATTTTACTTTAGGCATGTTTTTCTTTAAGGGAGAAGATGATCTTGCTGGAATGGGATATAACTGAGATGAAGGGAGGGGACAGTTACTGTAATAAACCCAGAGAATTATTTAATAGTTCTCTGTAAGATTACAAATCTTGGGGAAAGAGTAGTTTGTTTGCTTTTCTTTTGTTTTCTTCCTCTTAGATGTTTTAAAATATTACCTTGATGCTAAGGTATCTGACCGGGCAAATAGAAAATTTGCATTATACCTTTAATAAATGTTGAAGACATGCAGATTTAATAGGTGAGAGGAGTGTTAAATGGACAGTATTGGACAGGGTGGATATCTATTGCATTCACCATGCAGTAGTAAGTAGTTCTGGCAATGGGTACACAGGAGAGGAGAGAGTATGGGAGGAAACCCAGCAAGACATCTGAGAACTTCCACCTCCCCACCCTGCCATGTCACAATGGGTTTCTCCTCCTGCATGCAAAGCCAGAGCCAGCTGAAGTGAAAGATGTGTCAGACAGGCAAAGAAACTCAGGCAAGACCTGGTGGAAGAGAAGCTTCACTTTTCAGCTCCAAGGCTCAGAGAAGAGTCTGGCCACAGGGAAAGGGAAGATGTAGAATTAGGAAAAAAAAAAAAAAACTTTTCAGAAAACTGAACTCTGGGGAGACAATCTTGATCGCCCCCTGTCCCCAAGACAGATGGCTACTGAAAGGAGGTGCTGACTGAACGTGCAAAATGAGAACTGTTAGTATTATCAGCCCTTTTAAAAGGTAAAAAGGTTAATTTAAAAAAGTTAAATTTCTGAAGAATACATTACTGATCCTGGTCCCAACCAGGGATTTCAACCCCAGGGTAGCCTGTTATGGTTCTGGAAAAACCATATCCATACTTCAGTCTCTTATGGGTTGTATTCACTAGACTATCTTGAAGGAAGGGACTTTGTACTTTATCACTGTGTTGATTATAAGCTAACCACAGAGTGCTAAATTGGATTCTTTCGGTTGTTTCATTATTGAAGTATAATTTAAATAAAGTATAATTTACTCTTTTTAGTACATGAGTTTTGACAAATGGCAACAGTTGTATATCCACAACCTCTCCCTCTCATAGCCAGACTTCAAAAATTACTCTGACCTGTTTTCTGACCCTAGGGTTTTACCCTTTCCAAAATGTCATAGTAAAGGACTCATACAATATGTAGCCTTTTGAGTCTGAATTTTAGCATTTAGTAAAATGCATTTGAAATTCACCAATGTTTTTATATGTATGTATGTTTGGGGAGATTATAAGTAAACCTGGTATAAACTTTTTTGCATGGAGATATTTGTATGAATGTGTTTTCTCAAGTAAATAACCAGGAATAGGATTGCTTGATCATATGGTAAAGGTGTGCTTAACTTTATAAAAAATTGCTAACCTATTTTTGAAAGTGGCTGTACTATTTTGCATTTCCATCTGCATTTTTGCCAGCAGTAAATATTGGTATTTTTTAAAAATAGCCAATCTAATAGATGTGTAGTAATATCACATTATAGCTTCAATCTGTACTTCTCTGATGAGTAGTCACATGAGTTCATGTGCTTATTATCTACTTGTATATCATTTTTGGTAAACTGCCCAAAAATCTTCTCCCAACTTTTAAAATAGGTTGTTTGTTTCTTTTAATATTCTAAATATATGTCCTTCCCTAAGTATGTGTTTTGCAAATATTTTCTCCCACTCTGTAGCTTGTCTTTTCATTATTTTAATGTCTCTTGAAGAGCAGTAATTTTTAATTTTGATGAAGTCAAATTTATTTATTTATTTTCCCCTATAGGCTTTATTTATTTATTTATTTATTTATTTATTTTTATTTTTCTTTTTTTTTTTATTGTTGTTCAAGTACAGGTTTCTGCCTTTCCCCCTCACCTCTCTCCTCCACCCCAGCCTTCCCTACCTTCCTCCCCTGATTTCACACCCCCTTGGTTTTGTCCGTGTGTCCTTTAGAGTTGTTCCTGAAAATCTTTCATCCTCCCCCCAACCCCATTATCCCTTCCCATCTCCCTTCTGGTTACTGTCCATTTGTTCTTAATTTCAGTGTCTCTGATTATATTTTGGTTAATGGTTTTTGTTGATTAGGTTCCACTTAAAGGTGAGATCATATGGTATTTGTCTTTCACTGGTCTGGCTTATTTCAATTAGCATAATACTCTCCAGTCCCATCCATGCTGCCACAAAGGGTAGGAGCTCCTTCTTTCTTTGTGCTGTGTAGTATTTCATTGTGTAAATGTACCATAGTTTTTTGATCAACTCATTTACTGATGGATACTTAAGTTGCTTCCAGCACTTGGCTATTGCAAATTATGCTACTATGAACATTGGGGTATATAGGTTCTTTTGAATTGGTGTTTCTGGGTTCGTAGGATATAATCCTAGCAGTGGAATTACCGGGTTAAAAGGCAGATCCATTTTTAGTTTTCTGAGGAAATTCCATACTGCTTTCCATAGTGGCCACACCAGTCTACAATCCCACCAACCGTGTGGTATGGTTCCCTTTTCTTCACATCCTCTCTGACACTTGTTTGTTAATTTGTTTATGACGGCCACTCTGACTGGTGTGAAGTGGTATCTCATTGTGGTTTTAATTTGCATCTCTCTGATGGCTAGTGATGCTGAACATCTTTTCATATGCCTCTGGACCCTCTGTGTGTCCTCTTTGGAGAAGTGTCTGTTCAAGTCCTTTGCCCATTTTTTTAAATTGGGTCATTTTTCTTAGAGTGGAGCCGTGTGAGTTCTTTAAATATGTTGCAGATCAAACCCTTGTCTGGGGTATCATTGGCAAATATGTATTCCCATACAGTTGGTTTTCTATTCATTTTAATTCTGTTTATTTTTTGTTTTTGTTTTGTTTTTGTTTTGTTTTTTTTTAGCCATGCAGAAGCTTTTCATTTTGATGAGATTCCATTTCTTTATTCTTCCCCTTATGTCTCTTGTTCTAAGGGACATATCAGTGAAGATATTGCAGTGTGGAATATCTGAGATTTTCCTGCCTATATTTATTCTTTATAAATTGTGCTTTGTGTCCTACTTAAAAAATGCTTGCAGCAGGGTGGGAAAACTTTTATCTTATATATTCATTTAGAGGTTTTATTGTTTTAGTTTTTAGATTTAGGTCAATCAACCACTTTAATTTAATTTTTATATAACCTGGGAGGTATGGGTTGATGTTTTAATTTATTTTCAAATGGATATCAAATTTTTCTAGAGCCAAATGTAGGGGTCTGGAAGATGGGACATGAGAACAAATAAGGGCCTTTCAAAGGTTAAGGAAAATAAGTTTGAGTGAAGGTATTCTAAATATTTAATCTTACTGGCATGGGGGAAATGGGAAAGGAAATCAGCATTTTTAGGGAAGGAACATTTGATATCTTACTTTAAATAAACATTAAAGAAATATGTATTTTAGAATGAAGGAAAAATAGCAAACAATAATACAAAATAGGGGGGAAAGGCAGACAACTGTACTTGAACAACAATAAAATAAAAAAATACAAAAATACAAAATAATAAAAATAAACCAAGATTGAAAACACAAAATCAAGCATATCAGACTACATATTATATTTTTTTGATGATTGGTATAGTATTTATTCTTTTTCTATTGATTGACTGATTGATTGATTTAAAATTTTATTTTAATCATTGTTCAAGTACACTTTTCTACCTTTTACTCCCAATCCAGCCTCCTCAACCCTCCCCACTTCCCTCCCATTACCACCCTACTCCTAATTTTTGTCCATGTGTCCTTTATGTTTGTTCCCGTGAACCCTTCCCATTGTCCCCTGACATTCCCTCTTCTCTCCCCTGTGGTCACTGTCAGCCTGTCCTCTATTTCAGTGTCTTTGGTTATATTTCGCTTGTTTCTTTGTTTTCTTGTTTAGGTTCCTGTTAAAGGTGAGATCATATGGTATCTGTCTTTCACTGCCTGGCTTGTTTTGCTTAGCATAATGTTTTCCAGCTCCATCCAAGCTGTTGCAAAGGGTAGGACCTCCTTCATTCTTTCTGTTGCATAGAATTCCATTGTGTAAAAGTACCACAGTGTTTTGATCCATTCACTTACTGATGGGCTTCTAGGTTGCTTCCAGCACCTAGCTATTGTAAATAGTGCTGCTATGAACATCGGGGTGCAAAGGTTCTTTTGTATTGGTGTTATAGTGTTCTTAGGATAGAGTCCCAGCAGTGGAATTGCAGGGTCAAACGGCAGATCCATTTCTGGTTTTCTGAGGAAGTTCCATACTGCTTTCCATAGTGGTTGTACCAGTCTGCAGTCCCCCTTTTCTCCACAACCTCTCCAACACTTGTTGTTTGTTGCTTTGTTTATGATAGCCATTGTGACTGGTGTGAAGTGGTATCTCCTTGTGGTTTTAATTTGCATCTCTCTGATAGCTAGCAATATTGAACATTGTTTCATGTGTCTCTAGATCCTCTGTATGTCCTCTTTGCAGAAGTGACTGTTTAAGCCCTTTGCCCATTTTTAATTTTTTTTTTATTTTAATCATTGTTCAAGTACAGTTTTCTCCCCTCCTACTCCCATTCCAGCCCACCCACCCACACCTCTCCCCTTCCCCCCCATTACACCCCACCCCTAGTTTTTGTCCATGTGTCCTCCAAATTTGTTCCTATGAACCCTACCCATTCCTCCCTGAAATTCCCTCTTCTCTCCCCTCTGGTCACTGTCAGACTATCCCCTATTTCAGTGTCTTCGGTTATATTTTGCTAGTTTTTTTTGTTTTGTTTTGTTGTTTAGATTCCTGTTAAAGGTGATATCATGTGGTATTTGTCTTTCACTGCCTGGCTTGTTTTGCTTAGCATAATGCTTTCCACCTCCATCCATGCTGTTGCAAAGGGTATGAGCTCCTTCTTTCTTTCTGCTGCTTAGAATTCCATTGTGTAAATGTACCATAGTTTTTTGATCTATTCATTTACTGATGGGCATCTAGGTTGCTTCCAGCACCTAGCTATTGTAAATTGTGCTGCTATGAACATTGGGATGCATAGATTCTTTTGAATTGGTGTTTTAGTATTCTTAGGATAGAGTCCCAGCAGTGGAATTTCCGGGTCAAAAGGCAGATCCATTTTTAGTTTTCGGAGGAAGTTCCAAACTGCTTTCCATAGTGGTTGTACCAGTCTGCAGTCCCACCAACAGTGCACTAGGGACCCCCTTTCTCCACAACCTCTCCAACACTTGTTGTTTGTTGCTTTGTTTATGATGGCCATTCTGACTGGTGTGAACTGGTATCTCATTGTGGTTTGAATCTGCATCTCTCTGATGGCTAGTGATATTGAGCATCGTTTCGTGTGTCTTTGGATTTTCTGTATGTCCTCCTTGGAGAAGTGTCTGTTCAAGTCCTTTGCCCATTTTTTAATTGGGTTACTTGTCTTCTTACAAGGGAGTCGTGTAAGTTCTTTATATATTTTGGAGATTAAACCCATGTCTGAGGTATCATTGGCAAATATGTTTTCCCATACAGTTGGTTCTCTTTTTATTTTGATACTGTTTTCTTTAGCTGTGCAAAAGCTTTTAATTTTGATGAGCTCCCATTTGTTTATTCTTTCCTTTATGTCCCTTGCTCTAGGAGAAAAGTCAGTAAAAAGTTTCTGCATGAAATATCTGAGATTTTCTTACCTACATTCTCTCCTAGGACTTTAATGGTGTCACGCTTTATATTTAAGTCTTTTATCCACCTTGAATCTATTTTTGTATAAGGTGTAAGTTGGTGCTCGAGTTTCATTTTTTTGCACGTAGCTGTCCAGTTCTCCCAACTCCATTTGTTGAAGAGGCTATTTTTATTCCATTTTATGTTGCTGCTCCCTTTGTCAAATATTAATTGACCGTAGAGGCTTGGGTTTATTTCTCAGCTCTCTGTTCTGTTACATTGGTCCATGTGCCTGTATTTATGCCACTAACAGGCAGTTTTGATTACAGTGGCCTTGTAGTATAGTTTAGTGTCAGGTATTGTGATCCCTCCTACTTTACTCTTCTTTCTCAAAATTGCAGCAGCTATTCGGGGTCGTTTATGGTTCCATATAAATTGTTGAAGTGTTTGTTCTATGTCTGTAAAATATGCCATTGGTACTTTAATAGGTATTGCATTGAATGTGTAAATTGCTTTTGGTAGTATGGACATTTTGATGATATTAGTTCTTCCAGTCCATGAACACGGTGTATGTTTCTATTTGTTTGTGTCTTCCTTGATTTCTCTCCTCAGTGTTATGTAGTTTTCTGAATACAGGTCTTTTACCTCCTTGGTTAGGTTTATTCCTAGATATTTTATTTTTCTTTTTGCTATTTCAAATGGGATTTTTTCCTCGATTTCTGCTTCTGCTGTTTCATTGTTGATGTACAGAAATGCCTTTGATTTCTGGATATTGACTTTGTATCCCACTATTTTGCCAAATTCATTTATTAGGTCAAACAGTTTTCTGGTGGAGTCTATAGGATATTCTAGGTACACTATATGTCATCTGCAAACAGTGACAGTTTTGTTTCCTCCTTTCCAATTTGGATGCCTTTTATTTCTTTTTCTTGTCTGATTGCTGTGGCTAGAACTTCCAGTAGTATATTGAATAGAAGTGGTGAAAGTGGACATCCTTGTCTTGTTCCTGTTCTTAGTGGAAAAGATTTTGATTTTTGCCCATTGAGTATGATGTTGGCTGTAGGTTTCTCATATATGGCCTTTATTATATTGAGGGATGCTCCCTCTATTACCACTTTTCTTAGTGCTTTTATCATAAATGGTGCTGTACCTTATCAAATGCTTTTTCTGCATTTATTGATATGATCATGTGGTTTTTGTCTTTGCTTTTGTTTATGTGATGTATTACATTTACTTATTTGCGTATATTGTACCATCCTTGCATCCCTGGAGTGAATCCCACTTGGTCATGGTGTATGATCTTCTTAATGTACTATTGGATGTGGTTTGCCAGGATCTTGTTGAGGATTTTAGCGTCAATGTTCATCAGCGATATTGGCCTGAAGTTTTCTTTCTTTGTTGTGTCTTTATCTGGTTTGGGAATTAAGATGATGTTGGCCTCATAAGAAGAGTTTGGGAGTCTTCCATCTTTTGGGATTTTTTTAAATAGTCTGTGAAGGATAGGTGTTAGTTCTTCCTTAAATGCTTTGTAGAATTCTCCTGTGAAGCCATGTGGTCCAGGGCTTTTGTGTGTTGGGAGTTTTTTGATTACTGCTTCAATTTCTTTTGCTGTTATTCGTTTGTTCGGGCTTTCTGCTTCCATTTTATTGAGTTTTGGAAGATTATATTTTTCTAGAAATTTGTCCATTTCATCTAGGTTTTCAAATTTCTTGGCATACAGCTCTTTGTAGTAATTTCTTACAATCCTTTGTATTTCTGTGGTATCTGTTGTAATCTCTCCTCTTTCATTTCTGATTGTGTTTATTTGGGTCTTCTCTCTTTTTTTCTTGATGAGTCTGCTTAAAGGCTTGTTGATTTTGTTTATCTTTTTAAAGAACCAGCTCTTGGATTCATTGATCCTTAGAATTTTGCTTTTAGTCTCTATGTCATTTAATTCTGCTCTGATCTTGGTTATTTCCTTCCTTCTGCTTGCTCTGGGATGTCTTTGTTGTTTTTCCTCGAGTTCTAGTAGATGTAGGGTTAGGTTGTTTGTTTGAAATGTTTCTGACTTTTTTATGTGGGCCTGTATCACTATGAACTTCCCTCTCAGGACTGCCTTGGCTGTGTCCCATAAGTTTTGGGTTTTTGTGAGTTCGTTTTCATTTGTTTCCAAAGACATTTTGATTTCTTCCCTAATATCATTCTTGACCCATTCATTGTTTAACAGCATGCTATTTAATCTACATGAATTTGAGTGTTTTGGGTTTTTTTCCTTGGGGTTGGTTTCTAGTTTCAGTCCCTTGTGATCTGAGAAATTGCTTGGTATGATTTCATTTTTTTTTTGAACTTGCAGAGGCTTGTTTTGTGTCATATCATGTGGTCAGTATTTGAAAATGTTCCATGTACATTTGAAAAAAATGTGTATTTAGCTTCTTTGGTATGGAGGGTTCTGTAAATATCAGTAAAGCCCATTTCACCTAGGGTATTGTTCAATGCCACAATATCTTTGTTGATATTTTGTTTGGAAGATCTGTCCATTTTTGATAGTGGGGTGTTAAAATCCCCCACAATAATTTTGTTGCTGTCCATATCTTTCTTGAAGTCCTCTAAGATTTTCTTTATGTATTTGGGTGCTCCTATGTTGGGTGCATATGTATTTACAATATTTATGTCTTCTTGGTGAATTCTTCCCTTGAGTATTATGAAATGACCTTCTGGGTCTCTCTTTATCGTCCTTTGGAAGTCTATTTTGTCAGATATGAGTATTGCTACCCCAGCTTTTTTTTTCCTGTCCATTTGCTTGGGAAATTTTTTTCCAGCCCTTCACTTTCAACCTGTGCAGATCTTTTATCCTGAGGTGGGTCTCTTGCAGACAGCATATGTGTGGGTCATGTTTTCTTATCCAATCAGCTATTCTATGTCTTTGGTTGGAGCGTTTAATCCATTTACGTTTAAGGTTATTATTGATAGGTACTTATTCTTTGCCTTTTATGTACGTGTGATCCTCTATCACTCTCTCTTTTCCTTTCTTTTGTTAAAGCAGTCCCTTTAGCATCTCTTGCAGAGCTGGTTTAGTGGAGGTGTATTCTTTCAGACTTCTTTTGTCTGAGAAGCTTCTTATTTGGCCTTCTATCTTAATTGAGAGCCTTGCTGGGTAAAGTAGTCGTGGTTGCAGGCCTCTGGTTCTCATTACTTGGATTATTTCTTGCCATTCTCTTCTGGCTTGGAGTGTTTTCATTGAGAAGACAGCTGTTAGCCTGATTGGGGCCCCCCTGGTATGTTACTTCCTGTTTCTCCCTTGCTGCCTTTAAGATTCTCTCTTTGTCTTGAAATTTTGCCATTTTCATTATGATGTGTCTTTAGGTGGGCCTCTTTGACTTCCTCTTGATTGGGACTCTCTGTGTTTCCTGGATTTGTGTGACTTTTTGTCTCATCAAATTAGGGAAGTTTTCCATCATCACTTGGTCAACTAGGTTTTCTATCCCTTGTTCTTCTTCTTCTCCCTGTGGTATGCCTATTATACGGATATTATTACGTTTCATATTGTCTTGCATTTCTCTTAATCCCTCTTCATTTTTCCTGAGCCTCTTTTCCTTTTCTTGCTCTTTCTGGGTGTTTTCTTCTACTTTGTCCTCTAGCTCACTGATCCGATCTTCTGCTTCATCGATCCTGCTTTTCATTCCTTCTACTGTGTTCTTCAGTTTAGAAATTGTATTCTTCATTTCCTCTTGGCCCTGTTTGAGAGTTTCTATTTCCTTTTTTATGCTGATGTAATTTTCATTGAGTTCATTGTAGCTTCCCTGTAGTTTCTTGTAGCTCATTGTGAGCTCATTGAGCTTCTTGACAATCACTGCTTTGAATTCAATATCTGATAGTTGAATTGCCTCTATTTCATTTAGCATTCTTTTTGAGGCTTCCTCCTTTCCTTTCATTTGGGGATTATTTCTTTGTCTTCCCATTGTTTTTGAAACTCTTCTTGTTCGCCTCAGCTTCTTATATTGATCTGTTCTGGCTCCCTGGGTTTATGGTGTGAACTTCTTTAGTAGAATAGCAGTGAGTTTCAGTGGTGCTGTTTCTTTGATCTCCCAAGCTCACTGGTCTTGGGCTGTCGTTTAAGTTGGCTTTGTGTTTGCCTTTGGGTTTTGATTGTTGTTGAGTCTTTCTTTGGTGGTTCCTTCCCACCAGCTGGTTAAATGTGGGTCACTCTGTCCACCACCTTCG